>NW_007257272.1:85141-92479 GCF_000164805.1 Carlito syrichta | reverse complement strand
TCTACAATAAATCAAAAAATCAGCTGAGCATGGTAGCACATGCCTGTAATTCTGGCTACTTGGAAGACTGAGGCGGAAGGATTGCTGGAGCCTAGCAAGTCGAGGCTGCAGCGGCTGGGAGCGGCTACTGCACTCCAGTCTGGGTGACAGAGCGAGACTCCAACTCAAAAAAAAAAATTCATCTCCAATAAATAGCCCAACAACTTCACTTACACTTTGAGGACCATTTGGAAATATCTTGACCCTTGAATTGCAAATAAACACTTCTAAGTTTCTTTTTGGATCATATATGTCCACTCAATGTCTGATTCATTCTCACCAGTACTAGATTCACTGTCATTGATTATCTGTGTTATATCTCTTCATTTACATTGCATCATTACATCACTATCTGTCTCACCATCACTAATAAGTTCACTTGGATTCACCTTCGACCTCAGAAATCTCATCAGCATATATTTCTTCATTTTCCAAAATTATGGTAAATTATTTTTAACTTTAAAGAATGAAAGCCCTAAAGTATCAAAATACAATTATACATCACATATCGCAACAAAATAATGACTACCTTGCAATTTTTACCAACTACATAAATCAAAAACAATATTGCATAGTCAATATCAGATAATTATCTCAATTAACTTTCTCCTTGTCTTACTATTCATTTTCAAGCAAAATATAACACATTCATATGACAACACTGCAGCATTCAGAAACAGAATTTGCAAAGACATAAAATTCACATCAGTGGTGTGCTAAGCATAGAAGAAGTTGCCCTGCTTCATAATAAGTATAAAGATACCATTTTTATTCTATCAGACTATCTAGGATTATATAGTTTGATAAAACCATTTATCTCCCATGGCAAGAGAAAGAGGCATTCAAACTCTGGGAAGTAGACCCCTTTGGAAGGTAATTTGGGACTACCTATTTAAATGACAAATACACACGCCTTTTGAACTGACAATTCATTTGGGGGAGCTTCTCCTACAGATTTACTCTTGATGTTTAAAAAAATGGGAAATATTACTTCTGTGTGTGATTTTTTTCTTTTATTTTTTTCAATTGTGGTCTTACTTTGTCACCCAGGCTGGAGTGCAGTGGCACAATCACAGCTCAGCACAGTCTTTTTTTTTTTTTTTTTTTTTGAGTTTGAGTCTCACTCTGTCGCCCAGACTGGAGTGCAGTGACCGCTCCTGGCCACTGCAACCTCGACCTGCTGGGCTCCAGCAATCCTTCCGCCTCAGCCTTCCAAGTAGCTGGAACTACAGGCATGCACTACCACACCCGGCTAATTTGTGATTTATTATAGAGATGAGGTCTCACCAAGTTGCCCAGGCAGGTCTCGAACCCACGGGCTCAGGCAATCCACTCACCTCAGCCTCCCAAAGCGCGGGATTAGGGCTGAGCCACCGAGCTCGGCTTGCACAGTCTTAAATGCCTAGCGCTATCCTCCCACCTCAGTCTCCAGAGTAGCTGGGGCCACTGGTGCATGCCACTATACCCAGCTAATTGTTTTTACTTTTGGTAGAGACAAAGCCTTGCTATATTGCCCAGGCTGGTCTCGAATTCCTAGGCTCAGGCAATCCTGCCTCAGCCTCACAAAGTGCTGGGATTACATGCCAGGCGTGAGCCATCACACCAGCCTGTATATGATTATTCACTGAAGCACTTTTTTTAAACATCAAGACAAGCAAAATGTAAGCAAAAATGTTTACCACCAAGTGAGGGGCAGCTAAAAGAAATGCTACAGATCCACACGATGGAATCCCACAAAGCCACATCACCTCTCTGAATTCTAACTCTTTCATCTACAGGCTGTGCTGCCATAACCTCCCTCTCTCTACCATCGATTCCAAATGTGCCTGTGGACGCCTCTAGAGCCTAGTTCTCCTCACACAGTCCTTCAGTCCTAGAAGATATCCAGGTCTCCTCTTCCCCAGGCAAACACCTTTGAGTCTTCTGGTCACTGCTTGGGTCCCTTTGCCATGCAGGGTGGTCAGTTGCAGATTCACAAGATTCAGGGAGGGAGTGGGTCAAAGGGCAATATGAATTCTATTATGTTGTGCTATTCAAAGCATAGTGGTCCACAGCCCAGCAGCACTGTGGTCACCTGGGAGCATGTAAGAATCACAGAACAAGCCAGGCTCGGTGGCTCAGCCTGTAATCCCGCACCTTGGGAGGCTGAGGTGAGTGAATTGCCTGAGCCCGCGAGTTCGACACCCGCCTGGGCAACTTGGTGAGACCTCATCTCTGCAATAAATCAAAAATCAGCTGGGCGTGGTAGCGTATGCCTGTAGTTCTGGCTACTCGGAAGGCTGAGACAGAAGGATCGCCAGAGCCCAGCAGGTGGAGGCTGCGGAGGCCAGGAGCGGCCACTGCACTCCAGTCTGGGCAACAGAGTGAGACTCCAACTCAAAAAAAAAAAAAAAGAATGAATCACGGAATAGCCAGGTGATACACAGGTCATAGGTGGCCCTGATCTGATGGGTGTCTCTGTAAGAAAAGATAAGAACACATACACAGAAGGCAGAATGAACCTGTGAGGACACAGCCTGTTGCCCAGGCAGGTGTCAAGCTCCTGAACTCAAGCAATCCTTCCCCCCTTGGCCTCCCAAAGTGTTAGGATTACAGACAGGAGCCACTGTGCCTGACCGTTCCTTACTTTTGATGCCACCTAGAATTTGGTTTTTTATCCTTCTTTTAGAAAATGAGATGAAATAAAAATCTAGAAAGCTCAGCTAAACCCCCGCTATGAAGGGAAACTTCCTACCCTCTGCAGTTCAAACAGTATAACCCTCAAGTTTATCTGACTACCAAAGGACAGTTAAACCACGAAGTTTCAGGAGGCAAGACTGAGGGCCCAGGCTGATTCTGCTTCGTGTGTGTTTACAGCAGTGTGACAGAATAATCAGAATGATCTTGCCCTCACCCTATTAAGGAGATGAAGAACACTGTCAGAACTCAAAAATGTCAATCTGCCCAGAACCCAGCACACCACAGTGCTCCCCACCTCCTCTCCCATGGACAAGGTAGGAGTGAGAAAAGGCTGAGGCACAGTTCCCTCCCTTTCAGAATTGATGGAGAATACTCCAGAAGAGGAACAGGGAGACAGAAGAACATTTATAGGACCTTGCCAGGTCAGAAGGAAAAGCGAGGCCCAGCAGTCTCTACATCCTGGCCCAAGCTATGACCGCCCCATTCACATGGGTCCACTCCCCACCCTAACAATACAGGCTGATGACCTTTGTTTCTGTTCATCATAAAGACAGGAACTCTCTGGAAGGCAGGAGCATAAACACTGCAGAAAGAGTGACCAGTCACAGGCTCTTGTCTTTCCAAGCCCAATGACCTGAGATTGGCTACCTAACTCCTCACCGCCAAATGTGGAAGAGAATCACACTCCTGCCACCCTCCTGGGGCTACTATGAGAATTAGATCCATTACTATACATAAGGTCCTGAAAATGGTGTCCGGCACCTAGCAGGTGCTTGTGTTAGTGCTTATCACTATGGATACCATTACTAGGCTATAGGCATGCAAGTACAGGTGTGCGTGTGACATCTTAATTATCCAGCGTTAGCATTTCATACCTGACACTCAGACATTGCCATGGTTTTGTACGGAAAAGAATCAGACGCTTACTGTCATCGGTTAAAGCAAAATAGCTGCCAGACTTGGAGAAGGTGGACGCCAAAATCATGCCACTCCCCTGGACCAAGGGTGGTCCGTCCTCCCTGAGGAAGAGAGGAGGAAAACAATTAGGCCTCATCTGAGGAAATAAGCCTGCATTCTGCAATGGCCAGCTTGGCAATTTCTAATGCAGACAAAGGGAGAAAATGTCAAGCGTTTCATGTGACCAAAATATAGTCATATTAAGAAGATATGGGAGGGTTCAAAATAGCTCTAATTTTACAAGAGCGAAACCTAACTAAACAGAAAATCTCTCAGTATTCATGCCCAAAACCCAAGACCTGAGCTAGAAGAACCCTCAGAGATTACACGGTCCACCCCACCAGGGACAAAAACTAGCCCAAGTTCAAAGGTAGGGATAAAGTTACATTAAAAATATGAAGGCTGCACCAGGTACAGTGGCTTACACCTGTGATGCCACCACTTTGAGAGGCCGAGGTGGGAGAACTGCCTTAGCCCCAGGGTTCGAGACCAGCCTGACCAACTTGGTAAGACCTTATCCCAACAATATATCAAAAACTTAAGTCGTCGTGGTGGCACGTACCTGCAATTCCAGCTACTTGGAAGGCTGAAGTGGAAGGATCACCTGAACCCAAAAGGTGGAGGCTGCAGTGGCCACACACACATGCCACTACACACCAGCCTGGGTAAAAGTGAGACTCTGACTAAAAAAAAAAAAAAAATACGAAGGCCAGGCACAGGGTCTCGTACCTGTTCCCAGCACTTTGAGACATCAAGGTGGAAGGACTGCTTGGGCCCAGAAATTTAAGACCAATGGGGCAACACAGTGAGACCTCATCTCTAAAAAAAATTAAATAAAATATCAAAAAATAAGCCAGGCATGGTGGCCCACATTTGGAGTCACAGATACTTGGGAGACAGAGGTGGGAAACTGCCTAAGACCAGGAAGTCAAGGCTGCAGTGAGCCATAATCATGCCACTGCACTACAGCCTGGACAACAGAAAAGTGAGACCCTTACTCAAAATTTTAAAAAAAGGCTAGGCTCGGTGGCTCAGCCTGTAACCCCAGCACTTTGGGAGGCCAAGGCAAGAGGACTGCCTGAGCCCGTGGGTTCAAGACCCACCTGGGCAACTTGGTAAGACCTTGTCTCTACAATAAATCAAAAATTAGCCGGGCATGGTAGTGCGCGCCTGTAGTTCCGGCCACTTGGAAGGCTGAGGCGGATAGATCACAGGAGCCCAGCAGGTCGAGTCTGCAGTGGCTTGGGAGCGTGCCACTGCACTCCAGTCTGGGCGACAGAGTGAGACTCCGACTCAAAAAAAAAAAAAAAAACCCCAAAGAAAGTTACTTTCACATTTCTTTCCTGAGGTGGTATTTAATTTATTTAATTTATCTACACTGCCAGGTAACAGAAACAAAGAATTCCACAAGTAAGACAACAATTATTTCTTAGGTTCTCTGACCCCATTAATCAAACCATTAACCAGGTCCTGCAAAAGCTTTCCCACATCTTACCCTTTATTTTCTTGTGACATCTTTTCTGCAGCAGTGCAGTCATAGATGAAGGGGCTAACTTCATCACTAAAATGAAATAACAGAATGATTTCAAAAGAAGCACTTTCTTAACAAAAATGCTGATTTTTTTCCCCCCAACAAACAATATTTGCATACTCATTAAATTAAGGGTTTATCAGTAACAAGAAAGTTATCTCAGGGAATAATCAAGGGATTTATTTGCTTAATCTCCTCCTTGAATATGGCATACACAACCTGCATGGTTCTGTCCAAAAAAATCATTTAAATAAGACAAATAAAGGAAAAACACTCAACAGGAATTAATACACGATTCTTTCAGGCACTGGAGAATCAATGCCATATAGTTATAAGAAGAAATTATATATTGATATCTCACTGAAAAGTGGGATTTTGCACACAAATTTAAAACAGTCATTACTTGTTTAGAAAAATGTCTCACCTGCAAGAAAAAGCTCCCATGACCCCCAAGCACTTACCAACATAGGAATTATCCATTTTCCCTACTGACCCTAGGCTTTCTTAGGTTTACCCTGCTCCCAGTCCCTGGCACATAGAAGTTATCTTGCATGGTTTTATAGCCTTTAAAGTGATTGTACCCAAACACTTTTCACATGGCACCCTGGGCTATAGAAAGAGAATTTGTCTTCCAAGTCAGAAATTCCAACAGTCACTAGATTTCCTCAAAAGTCCTAATAGACTGAAGCAAGCAGGTCTTCTCTAACATACCCACAGCTCACTGTGGTATGTATTAGAGCACAAGACTGATCATCCAAAGGATCACCAGGAAGACTAGATAGCAGAAAAGAGAGTTTTATTGACAATTATCAGTTTGTAAACCAAAGAGAAACAGTGTCTGGCATGAACAAAAAATATTCTCTCCAAAGTCCAAAGAGGTTAGAGGTTTTATAAAAAGGAGAAATGTTACTTTTTGCTCTTTGACAAGAAAGTTCATTGGCACTTAGTAAGGATTTGGGGAGGTGACAAGTTCCAGTTGGTGGCTGACAGTGGTAAGCAAAATTAGACCTCAAGGTTCAGTAAGTCATTTCAGAAGCTATAGATAAAAATGGTTTCAGGTTACAACAAGCAGTTGTAGCAGTCAGGCTTGCAGAGAATTACATGCTTGGAGCAACACCTTGTACCCTGAGTGATTCCCCCACCCATCCCCCTTCTTGACTCTGATTTAGTTAGCTATGACAAGAATGACCCACTTCATACGATCAACTTTCAGTCTCTAAAACAGAATGATCTTGGATACCTGTCAGGTTTTTAGTTTTTTGTGACATCTAAATTTAACATCGAATTGGCTTTCTGGAACAAAATGTGAAACAAAGTATACAGTGCATTTGATAGACATCTGTTTCAAGTATGAAAGGATGAAACTACCTAGAGAAAGAAAACGAAAGACTGAAACTGACCACTACTAATTTCCCAGAAGCTCCTGGGTCAAGACCATTTAATCCATAAACATTTATTTAGGTTGTGCACGGTGACTCATGCCTGTAATCCCAGCACTTTGGGAGGCCGAGGCGGGATAAGTGCTTGAGCCCAGGCGTTCAGAAGCAACCTGGGCAACACAGGGACTTCATCGCTAAAAAAATCATAATAAAGTAAAAAGGTAAATCCCGGGCGTCGTCCTAGCACTGAGAATACAATAAGGAAGGGGGATGAAATTACAGAAGCAAGAGCAGAGACTACTTGGGAGGTCCGCGCTGCGAGCTCCGAGTGCACCTCTGGTTATGGTAGTGTTGGGTTAGACCCCCAGCGCTGAAGAGCAACTAAAGCCGGGTCAGTGGATGCAAGCCACTAAGGAGGAGCAGGATCCATCCCAAGAGAGAGGCGAGAGGAGCGCGCTTGGAGCTTGGTGTGAGTTCGACAAAAAAACCACCTCTCATCAGGGCGATCCAGGACCCCTTAAACTCCACGCCCCGGGCGTATCCCGCCGGGCTTCGCGGACTGGCCAGCGTTGCCCCACGTGACACTGCCAACACGGTACCCGCAGAATCCGGAAGTGTCCGAATGCGGACTGCGCCCTAGGCCTGCCATCCAGGGAACGAAGCTCTGGACAGGTGGCAAGGGGCAGGTCAGGGTCTGGGAGCGGACGACGAAAGCGACACTTCACGGCTGGACGGGCCGAGGCGAGGCTCGCC
>NW_007257272.1:80844-85121 GCF_000164805.1 Carlito syrichta | reverse complement strand
CAACAGCCCTGCCCCCGCAGCCTGGTTCCCCTGCTCCAAGGCCCCCTCACCTGCTCGCAGTGGAGGTGGCCAGGAACCGGCTGCCGCCCCACACCACCAGCGTCTGCCCGCACAGCGCCAGGCCCGCAGAACTCGCCATGTGCCCGCCCGCCGCGCCACCACACACGTGTGCCCCGTCCCTTTCCAGTCAGCGCCGAACAGTGGCGTCACACGCAGACACCGCGAGGTGACGTAATGCCCCGGCCCGCCCCCCCATTGGAGGAGCCAAACTTGAGCATGCGCAGAAGGTGCCGTACCGCTTGATTGCTCCCGGGCAACTTGGTGCTTTTGGGTGACTCCGCCTCTGTCGCTTACCAAGTTTATCCGATAAAGTTCTACTCCTCACGTGTGATTCCAAGTGCTTCTTGCCTAACGTTCTCCCTTTCCTCCAGTGATAGCTGGCGCGACTTAGAACCTGGTACCGGGCCGTTCGCGGTGGCTCACGCCTATAACCCCAGCACTTTGGGAGGCCGAGGTGAGAGGATTGCCTGAGCCCATAAGTTCGAGACCAGCCTGGGCAACTTGGCGAGACCTCATCTCTACAGTAAATCAAAAAATTAGCCGGTCATGGTGGCGCGTGCCTGTAGTTCCAGCTACTTGGAAGGCAGAGGTGGAAGGATCGCCTGAGGCCAGCAGGTCGAGGCTACGGTGGCCGGGAGGGTGCCACTGCCCTCCAACCTGGGTGACAGAGTGAGACTCCCACTCAGAAAAAAAAAAAAAAAAACCTGGGACCTACTTGGTGCCTAGTAAATGTTCTCCAAGAAATGAATGAATTTGGATATTTACATCCAGGATGTGGTCGTGAGTGTGTGTGTCTCAGGTGGGGTCACGACTAAGGTCGCTGGAAGTGAGCCTGTTTAACCTCTAAAGCCAAAGACATGTTAAACTCAGTCTTCAAGCTGGAAGTGATATTTTTAACTCAAACTGTGGTTATTTTCTGCAGGAAACCAGAATATAAGCTGACACGGTCCTTATATTCTTTGGCTTGTATTCAAGGAACTAAGCCTACATTTTCTTTGTCTCCCCTGACCTTTTGGTTGCATTTCTACAGATAGCCAAGCAGTGCCAAGTCTGGCCCTGGCCTGGAACCTGCTCATCCTAAGTGATTGCCTTGCTTAGCATAGATGTTAAGATATGCATAGTTTAGTCATTGATACTTACCCGGCTTGTGTGATTTAACTCAGACATTAACATATCCTGCTTGTATGGTTTCACACCCCCTTGTGTGATTTTTGTCCTATATAAGAGGCATGTGGTAAAAATAAAGGAGTTCTCTCTGGCCCATGGATACCAGAGAGAGGACCCTCCCAATCCCGCTGTTTCTCTGTCTCTTTTCTCATTCCCTCCCCCCAACTCAGGCCCTGCTCAGCGGAGGCTGGACCCCAGCAATTTTCCAGTGTACCTCCCAAGATCCTCAAAACTCTCATTCGACCCCAGCATCAGGTTCAAAGTCCAGGATCTCATGGTCCATCCTAGGATGGATGTGGCTTCTGCAGTGCAGCTCCCTTGATCCAGAGGTCTACATACTAAAAAGATGAATTGTCTGCCCAGCATATCCAACCTACAATGGTGAAACAGGGAAAGATAACAGTAAATACTCCATGTGAACAGGGGAAGAACAGGTGGCTCTGAACATCACTGGTTCATAGCAATTTTGAAATCCACTTGGAAACTTTTCAGATTCCAATGGAGCAGGATGTTCCCTGAGTAGGCCTGAGTTCTGCTCACTAAGAGCATCTGCCTGGGCTATATCCCAAAGTGACTCTTTTTCTATTTGTTTAATTACTTCAAACAAATTTGTAATATACTCTATTTGGCAATTTCAATAGCTCCAGTTATGTTTTCTGTTGTTCCTGCTGGCTCTTGATCATAGTTGCTTCTCTCCAATGTGCTGAGTCATGTTGCTCCTGCCATTTGTGAATTTCTGGGCTTTTATCTTTTATCTCAAGGCTTGGGTTGAGGGTGCATTTCTCCTGAGAAGATTTACTTTTTGTGTTTTCCGGGCACTTCTGAGGGCTACCTATCTTGGTTTAGTGTGTTGTGTTTTGTTTTGTTTTGTTTTGTTGTTTTTTTGTTTGTTTGTTTGTTTTTTGAGTTGGAGTCTCACTCTGTCACCCAGACTGGAGTGCAGTGGCCGCTCCCGGCCACCGCAGCCTCAACCTGCTGGGCTCTGGCGATCCTTCCACCTCAGCCTTCCTCCGAGTAGCTGGAATTACAGGCATGTGCTACCACGCCCGGCTGATTTTTTTATTTATTGTAGAGATGAGGTCTCACTGCCCAGGTGGGTCTCGAACCCGTGGGCTCAGGCAATCCACTCACCTCAGCCTCCCAAAGGTGAAGGATTACAGGCTGAGCCACCGAACCCGGCTGTGTTTTTTTTTTTTTAAATAGGTGTCCTAGACCACAAAAAATGTTTTTGTTTTTGTTTTTGTTGTTGAGTTTTTTCTTAGTTGGAGTCTCACTCCGGTCACCCAGGCTGGAATGCAGTAGCATGCTCACAGTCACCCCAGCAGCGACCTGCAGGGCTCAGGCAATCCTTCCACCTCAGCCTTTCAAGTAGCCGGAACTACAGACATGTACTACCACACCTGGCTAATTTTTTGATTTATTGTAGAGATGAGATCTCACCAAGTTGCCTGGGCTGTTCTTGAAACCGTGGGCTCAGACAATCCCCTCACCTCGGCCTCCCAAAATGCTACGATTACAGGCATGAGACACCATGCCCCAGCTGTTTTTTGTGTTTGTGTTTTTTTGTTTGGTTGGGGTCTTTTTTTTTTTTTTTTTTTGAGTTGGAGTCTCACTCTGTCGCCCAGGTTGGAGTGCAGTGGCACACTCACGGTCACCACAGCCTCAACCTGCTAGGCTCAGGTGATCCTTCCTCATTACAAGTAGCTGCAACTACAGGCACAGGCACAATCATGCCCAGCTAATTTTTTGATTTATTGTAGAGCTAAGGTCTCCCCAAGTTGCCTAGGTTGGTTTTGAACCTGTGGGATCAGGCAATCCTCTCACCTTGGCCTCCCAAAGTGCTGGGATTATAGGCATGAGACACCACCCAGCTGGTTTTTGTTTGTTTGTTTGTTTGTTTTTTGAGTTGGAGTCTCACTCTGAAATCCAGGCTGTGTTTTTGGGGTTTTTTGAGTCAAATTCTCACTCTGGTGCCAAGGCTGAAGTGCAGTAGCACTTTCACGGCTACCCCAGCCTCAACCTGCTGGGCTCAGGCAATCCTTCTACCTTAGCCTTCCAACTAGCTAAAACTACAGGCACAATCACCACAGCTAGCTAATTTTTTTCGTTTTTTTGAGTTGGAGTCTCACTCTGTTGCCCAGAGTAGAGTGTAGTGGCCGCTCCCGGCCACCACAGCCTCGACCTGCTGGGCTCCGGTGATCCTTCTGCCTCACCATTCCGAGTAGCTGGAACTACAGGTGCACGCTACCACGCCCGGCTAATTTTTTGATTTATTGTAGAGATGAGGTCTCGCCAAGTTGCCCAGGCGAGTCTCAAACCCGTGGGCTCAGGCAGTCCACTCACCTCAGCCTTCCAAGGTGCAGGATTACAGGCTGAGCCACCGAGCCCAGCTTAATTTTTTAAGTTATTGTAAAGATGAGGTCTCTCCAAGTTGTCCAGGCTGGTCTCGAACCCCTGGACTCAGGTAATCCTCTCACCTCCACCTGAAGTGCTGGGATTATAGGTATGAGCCACCAAACCTGGCTGTGTGTGTTTTTAACCCTAAACTTAAGTGAGAGTAGGCCTTGAGACTTTTCTTTCCCACCAACAGCCCAGGCTAAACTATACACATTTCTTTGTGGCTTTATTCAGGGTCACCTATCACACTGAAGTGCAGCCCTACAAGGGTTGCAGCTTCCTATAAAGGTTTCCAGCCCACTCCCAAGTGCTCTTAGATCCAGAGTTTTGTCCCCTGTTCTGAGGTCTGTTGAACCACAAAGCTATGGCTTACTGAAACCAACACGTGCTCCAAGGACAACTCTTGCATCCTGTGATTTCTTTCTTTTTCTCTGTTGTTGGGTCCCTAGGGATATCCTGAAATTTCTTATAAGGTCATTTGAAATTATGTCTGTAACATTTCACCTAGATTTACTCCATGTTTTATAGCCCAAGACTTTTCCATAATATCTGGTGACCAGCCGGGCTCGGTGGCTCAGCCTGTAATCACAGCACTTTGGGAGGCTGAGGTGAATGGATTGCCTGAGCCCGCGGATTCGAGACCCACCTGAGCA
>NW_007257272.1:69696-80824 GCF_000164805.1 Carlito syrichta | reverse complement strand
CAGTCTGGGCGACAGAGTGAGACTCCAACTCAAAAAGAAAAGAAAAGAAAAGAAAAGAAAATTCTGGTGACCAAATACTACTAGAAATAGAAGTTATTACATATTATTTTTTTTTTTAAAGTCAGAATCTCACTCTGTTGCATAGACTGGAGTGTAGTGGCATGCTCATGGCCACCCAGCTTCAACCTGCTGGGCTCAGGCAATCCTGCCTTAGCCTCCTGAGTAGCTGGGACTACAGGGATATGCCACCACGACCAGCTAATTTTTTGATTTACTGTAGAGACGAGCTGGTCTGTAGAGACAAGCTGGTCTTGAACCTGTGGGCTCAGACAATTCTCACCTCCACTTCCCAAAGTGCTAGGATTACAGGCATGAGCCACCATGCCCAGTTACATGTGTTTTAAAAGATTGTTTTAGGTACATTCAATTTAACATTCCTTATTTTATTATTTTGCTTGACTTTTAAATTTACTTTCCCTGTTTTCTAATCTAGTCTCTCTTTCTCTCTCTCTCTCTCTCTCTCTCTCTCTCTCTCTCTCTCTCTCTCTCTCTCTGTTGCACAGGCTGGAGTGCAGTGACACAATCAAGGCTCATCTTCCATGCTTCTACCTCAGCCTCCCAAGTAGCTGGGACTACAGGCATGTGCCACCATGCCTAGCTAATTTTTTCTTCATTTTTTGTAGAGACAAGGTCTTGCTATGTTGCCTAGTCTGAACCACTATGCCTCACCTAGTTTTTCTCTTTTATTTTAAAAAAAGGAGAGGGGCAGGTATGGTAGCTCACACCTGTACTGACACTGAGAGGCTGAGGCGAGAAAATCACTTGAGCCCAGGAGTTCAAGACCAACCTAGGCAAAATAGCAAGTTGTTGTCTCTACAAAAAATAAAAAAATTAGCTGGGCATGGTGGTGCCTGCCTGTAGTCCCAGCTACATGGGAGGCTGAGGCAGAAGCATTGCCTGAATCCAGGAGGTCAAGGCTGCAGTAAGCCATGATCATGACACCGCACTCTAGCATGGGTAATAGAGTGAGACCCTGACTCAAAAAGAAAAAGAAAACATTATCCTAATAACTTAGTAAGGGTTACTGTATAATGATCACCCTAAACAGTATCTTGAAACCACATTATTATTGAAAACTTTTAAAATATCTTAATTTAAAACACATAATTGTATTAATTTATATAGGATAGTGCCATGATACATTTCCTTTGGGACTTAAAAATAACATGGATCAGACAAGAGTGCAGAGCTAAAATATGCATGCAGATGGTATATTTGCGTACATATCTTATTTTTATTTTACTCTTTGTCCCAAACACCTTGGAATTAAATGTTCAGATTACAGGCTCAAGCAATCTTCCTCTTATTCAGTTATCTTAAAAAGAAGTTTAATTGGCCCTTGGGAGACATAAGTGGGGATTTCTAGTAGTTCAGATACAACTTTACGTGATTTATTACGAAACATACAGTTTTGAGTTTTTGTGTAAAAATGCTGGCTCACTACTTGCTAGATCTTCAGGTAGATGTAATGGTATCTCCAGAAAGACTCTGAACTGCCAGCCATGGTGGTTCATGCCCTAATCCCAGCACTTTGGGAGGTGGAAGCAAGAGGATTGCCTGAGCCCAGGAGTTCAAGATCAGCCTGGGCAACTTGGTGAGACCTCATCTCTACAATAAGTCAAAATATTAGCTAGGCATGGTGGCATATGCCTATGATTCCAGCTACTTGAAAGGCTGAGGCAGAAGGATCGCCTGAGCCCAGCATGTCCAGGCTGCAGTAGCCATGAGCGTGCCACTATACTACAGCCTGGGTGACAGAGTGAGACTCTGACTCAAAAAAAGAAAGGAAAGGAAAGGAAAGACAGACTCTTGACAGATAATGGACAATTGGAGGAACAATGTCTGCTCTTAGCAAAATTGAGTCTACCATCTTCCTGCTGATTGCAAGTGATAATATAACTATCCCTCCTTCCTCCGCCCACACCAACCCCCAAATACTCTTGAAACCATCTGCCCTTCCTCTGGCCTCCGCTTCTGTGGATTGTCTGTAGCACCTTATAGTTGCCTCTTGCACTTGGTCAATGTGATTTAGGCCTACATTTACCTCCCACTAGACAGCATTAGCTTCCTAATTAGTTCTGCTCCCTCCAGTCTTAGACACTGAGCTTACACGTTGTTGCCATAGTACCTTTCAAGGTCCTAATCATATTCCTTCCTCAAAAACCACCAAGAGCCAGGCTCGGTGGCTCAGCCTGTAATCCCGCGCCTTTGGGAGGCCGAGGTGAGTGGATTGCCTGAGCCCGCGGGTTCGAGATCCGCCTGGGCAGCGAGACCTCATCTCTACAATAAATCAAAAATGAGCCGGGCGTGGTAGCATGCGCCTGTAGTTCCAGCTACTTGGAAGGCTGAGGCGGAAGGATCGCCGGAGCCCAGCAGGTAGAGGCTGCAGTGGCTGCTCCCAGTCTGGGTGACAGAGTGAGACTCCAACTCAAAAAAAAAAAAAAGAAAAACCACCCAGATTTCTTATTGCTACTAATCCTGTCTACTCCTCAGGGATACCCCTCAACCATATGCACCCCCTCCTCAAGCCAATCTGGCTGATGACCACACCCCATCCCATGGGAGGAGGGCTTTGCTTTCCACCGCAGCCTTGACCTGTTGGGCTCCTGCGATCCTTTCACCTCAGCCTTCCAAGTAGCTGGAACTACAGGCACGCGCTACCACGCCCGGCTAATTTTTTGATTTATTGTAGAGATGAGGTCTCACGAAGTTGCCCAGGCGGGTCTCAAACCCACGGGCTCAGGCAATTCACTCACCTCTGCCTCCCAAAGCACGGGATTACAGGCTGAGCCAAGGGCTTTGCTTTTTGTTCGTCCTTGAGTCTTGCAACTCCAGCAAGATTCAACCTTTGGTTGAATGTGCCCACTAGTGGTGGTGTGGGAAATGGGAGTTCCAGATCACATGAAAGAGGGTAATGTGGATCTTCCAATTCCAGATCCAGTCCCCAAGTGACAGCTGTGGCTTTTCACCTTCAATCTTGTTATTAATCTGTAAAGTAAGCACACTTCACAAAGGCAAGAGTGATCTTTCCCTTGGTCGACAACAGTCTGGAGTTATGGAAAGGGTAATTGTTCTGTTAGCATGTTTTGTTTGTTTTTTCCTTCTCCCTTTAGGGACAGAAGAATCTTCTCTCATCTCTCATTATCCTAAACCCTAAAGCTGTTCTTTTTGCTTCCCAGGGAGGATGGTAGCAGGTTCCCTTGTTGCATTTACTTTTCTACATTCCACTTTGATAAGGGTCTGGGAGCACCTTTTTCTGCCAGTTTATGTTGCCATGTCAGTGAATGTCTAGCTGTTCAGGGATCCGTACACAATCAATTTTTTTTTTTTTTTTTTTGAGTTGGAGTTTACTCTGTCGCCTAGTCTGGAGTGCAGTGGCCGCTCCCGGCCACTGCAGCCTCAACCTGCTGGGCTCCGGCGATCCTTCCGCCTCAGACTTCCAAGTAACTGGAACTACAGGTGTGCGCTACCACACCCGGCTAATTTTTTACTTATTGTAGAGATGAGGTCTCGCCAAATTGCCCAGGCGGGTCTTGAACCCACAGGCTCAGGCAATCCACTCACCTCAGCCTCCCAAAGGCGCGGGGTTACAGGCTGAGCCACCGAGCCGGCTACAATCAATTTAAATTGTTTGTGGAAGGGCCTTTTCCCCCGTAGAAGCTGGAGGTGTGGGCATGTTTATCTTTGATGAAATAGTAATTGAACCTGTGGAGGAATATGAGGCCCAGTTAGGCTAGCATCAATTGCGTAAACTGGGTAAACTGAGGAAGGAAATCTCAGGATGAGATTTTATAAACGTTACAAAGAAACTTACTGATGGCATCAGAGCGCAGGTAGCCAGCAGTAAAACATTTGCTATAGACAAAAAGTGCTCTGTAATCCCGCGCCTTTGGGAGGCTGAAGTGAGTGGATTGCCTGAGCCCACGGGTTCGAGACCCGCCTGGGCAACTTGGCGAGACCTCATCGCTACAATAAATAAAAAATTAGCCGGGCATGGTAGCACGCGCCTGTAGTTCCAGCTACTTGGAAGGCTGAGGCGGAAGGATCGCCAGAGCCCAGCAGGTCGAGGCTGCGGTAGAGCGGCCACTGCACTCCAGTCTGGGCGACAGAGTGAGACTCCAACTCAAAAAAAAAGTGTTTAACCATTTATTGCTAGTTAACTATTGCTGTTAACTAAACAAGACATCACAATCAGTCATCCTTTTCACAAACCTCTGGAAATGTCCTTTTGCAGACTTCCCCCCAAAGACAATTCCCGGCCCACAAAGCCCTGACACCCCTCTTATAAAAACACCCCTTGCTGGGCTCGGTGGCTCAGCCTGTAATCCTGCACCTTTGGGAGGCTGAGGTGAGTGGATTGCCTGAGCCCGGGGGTTCGAGACCTGCCTGGGCAACTTGGCAAGACCTCATCTCTACAATAAATCAAAAATTAGCCGGGCGTGGTAGCACGCGCCTGTAGTTCCAGCTACTTGGAAGGCTGAGGCGGAAGGATTGCTGGAGCCCAGCAGGTCGAGGCTGTGGTGCCCGGGAGCGGCCACTGCACTCCAGTCTGGGCAACAGAGTGAGACTCCAACTCAAAAAAAAAAAAAAAAACAAAAAAACACCCCTCTAGCCCCTGCCTCTTTGCAGAGGGCAGACAACATATACTCTCTCTGCTGCTGTTCTGCCCATTGTGCCCTTCACAAAGTATCTTCCCTTTAATAAATCTACCTTCCTTAATTGATAACTGCTTTAGTAAATTCTTCTTTCCAACCAGCATCTCTGGCCGTACCCAACCCTCCACACATGGCAGGGCCCTGAAAACGTGGGGAGAGTCGAGAGCTTTAATCAATAGAAAGAGAAAGAGGTTGGTGACAAATTACACCTAGTCCACAATTATGCCTAATTTTGATGTGAAATCTTTAGTCTGAAACTTATAGACACTCAGGTAAAATAAAGCTTCCATTTTCAATCTGCCTAACCCTGGTATTAGTGTTAGCATAGGACAAAAGTAAGCCAAACCACGCAGGACAGGCAGTGAATAGTGGTTGATGGCATTAAGGACACAGGGTGAGGGTCCCATCTGATGCTGCAGCTGTAGCCATGGAGGGAGGCTAGGTGCCAGATGTGGACCCAGAGGTCACATGCCAAGGAGCTTTAAAACCCAGAAAACAGGCTGGCCACGGTGGCTCACACCCATAATCCCAGCACTTTGGGAGGTGGAGGCAAGAAGATAGCCTGAGCCCAGGGATTCAAGACCAGCCTGGGCAATTTGGTGAGATCTTGTCTCTACAATAAATCAAAATATTAGCCAGGCCTTGTGGCACACGCCTGTAGTTCCAGCTACTTGGAAGACTGAGGCAGAAGGATCTCCTGAGCCCAGCCGGTCAAGGCTGCGGTCGCTGTGAATGTGTCACTGCACTCCAGCCTGTGTGACAGAGTGAGACTCTGGCTTAAAAAGAAAAAGTCATACTTGTTTCAAAACCAAACTAAGAATATAGCTTTACTGTATGACTTTTTTTTTTTTTTAGTTGGAGTCTCACTGTCGCCCAGGCTTGAGTGCCATGGCACACTCAACAGCCATCCCTGCATCGACCTGCTGGGCACTGGCGATCCTTCCACTTCAGCCTTCCAAGTAGCCGGAACTACAAGTGTGTGCTACCACGCCCACCTAATTTTTTATTTTATTGTAGAGGTGAAGTCTCGCCAAATTGCCCTGGCTGCTCTCGAACCCACGGGCTCAGGCAATCTACTTGCCTCTCGGCCTCCCAAAGTGCTAAGATTACAGGCTGGGCCACCAAGCCCGGCCTAGTGTATATCTTGAAAGGCAGACAAAAACATGAAATATGACTCAAAAAAAGAAGAAAAAGAAAACATAGAGGACTACCGGGTAGGGTCAGAAATGCTAAAGGCATGATTTGTAAGGCTGTGCCCCCAGGGAAGAGTTCAGATTTAAGGCCAAGAGGACAAAGGCAAATAAGTGAGAAGCCGTCCGGTGGAAATTCAAGGTCTGCTCTCTGCAGACACGGGAAAGATGACGTAACCCCGGATGTCAAGCTCAGATTCCGCTGCTCCGGTAAGAGGGCACTAGGCACGTGCCCAAGGACTGCTCCTTCGCGTTCGTGCCTGTGAATGGCAAGCCCCGCCCCCAGCTCAGGGGCGTGGCCTACAGAGAGAACGCAGCGAACCCGGCAGGAGATGCGCGCTCAAGCCCGGCACTTCCCTACCCTCTCCCAGCTAACCTCTGATTGGTGCACTCGGCCCAAGGGGCGGGCCCTGAAGCGCTGTTGCGCGCTGCAGCCTCTCCACTGCCCAGGGCTCTCGGCTGTCACCGCCATGGCGGCACCAGTTTTGCTGCGACAAGGACGAGCTGGGCCACTGAAGGTAAAGAAGGAGTTTGCTTGGGCAGGCCTCGCGGCTTGGAGCCCGCGTAGGAGTCGGGGTGAGGGGGTGCGGCGTGGTCAGGCCCAGGCCTGTCGATGTCCTCCAGCCGTCCTCGCTGGGCCGCTGACCCCGCTCCCTGGGCCCAGAACAGGCGGCCCGGCGCGGACTTGCGTGGGGCGGACGAGCGTCCTCCTCCCTCCGGCGACCCTTCGCCCTGGCCGCTGGTCACCTGTCCCCGCCGCTGCCCAGAGCTGAGGCCTAGCACACAGCTCTCCCCCGCCACCTAGCGTGGTGGTGTCCCCGGCTGGACCTGGATCTCCTGGGGAGAGTCTCAGGTGTGCAAGCCTGGGCAGCAGACAGGTGTGGACGTTCCCGGTGTGATCCTGTGGCGACGCCGGGGTGGACAGCCTCTGTGCGGCTGTGACTTCTGGCAGAACTGCAAGGCTTTAAAGACTGTCTTTCCTGTTCAGCCGAGAAGAGGAAATGAGGGAACTTTTAGGGACCTGGCTGACCTGCTAATTTATCTGGCAGCCATTAAGAAGCCAGTTTAGGCCGGGTTCGGTGTCTCAGCCGGTAATCCCAGCATTTTGGGAGACCGAGGCGAGTGGATTGCCTGAGCCCACGGGTTGAGACCAGCCCAGGCAAATTGGCAAGACCTCGTCTCTACAATAAATCAAAAAAAATGAGCCGGGCGTGGTAGCGCGCGCCTGTAGTTCCAGCTACTTGGAAGGCTGAGGCGGAAGGATCGCTGGAGCCCAGCAGGTCGAGGCTGCGGTGGCCGGGAGCGGCCACTGCACTCCAGTCTGGGCGACAGAGTGAGACTCCAACTCAAAAAAAAAAAAAAAAAAAAAAAAAAAAAAGCCAGTTTAGGTTGGGCGCTGTGGCTCACGCCTATAATCCCAGCACTTTAGGAGACCGAGGTGAGATGATTGCCAGAACCCACGGGTTCGAGACCAGCCTGGGCAACTTGGTGAGACCTCATCTCTACAATAAATAAATAAATAAAAATTACCCGGGCATGTTGGCCTGTGCCTGTAGTTCCAGCTACTTGGAAGGCTGAGGCGGAAGGATCTCCTGAACCCGGCAGGTCGAGGCTGCGGTGGTGGAGAGTGTACCTCTGCACTCCAACCTGGGTGACAGAGTGAGACTCTAACTCAAAAAAAAAAAAAAAAAAGAAAAGAAAAAGAAACCCGTTTATATACCAGGAAAAGAGGAATAAGGGCTTTCTTTCTCTACGTATAGAAAGTTAAGGTCACAATTTTAAAAATTGAAGATGAGCCGGACTCGATGGCTCAGCCTGTAATCCCGCGCCTTTGAGAGGCCGAGGTGAGTGAATTGCCTGAGTCCGCGGGTTTGAGACCCGCCCGGGCAACTTGGCGAGACCTCATCTCTACAATAAATCAAAAAATTAGCCGGGCGTGGTAGCGCGCGCCTGTAGTTCCAGCTACTCAGAAGGCTGAGGTGGAAGGCGCGCCGGAGCCCGGCAGGTGGAGGCTCCGGTGGACAGGAGCAGCCACTGCACTCCAGTCTGGGCGACGGAGTGAGACTCCAACTCAAAAAAAAAAAAAAATTTAAGATGGCTGTTATTACAAAAGCAATAACTATTCACTGCAAAATACTTTAAACTACTAATGAGGGGAAACTATTGTCAGTTCAGTATTTACTCCTTAAAGCATGCAGTTCCTAAGAATTTTTTTTAGCTTTTATGTCATAAACATTTTTATGTTCATATGTGCGCATATAGGCACCTCTATTCAGCATTTAGAAAATTGTACTGTCTAGCACTTAGTAGGCCTTAGTGAATATCTGCTGAGTAAGTAACATGGTATAAAACATTTCTCACATTCCAGCTACTTGGAAGGCTGAAGCAGAAGGATCACTTGAGCCCAGCAGGTTGAGGCTGCGGTGGCCGTGACCATGCTATGCACTCCAGCCTGGGTGACAGAGTGAGACCCCTCAAAAAAAAAAAAAAAAAAGTTTTTAGCCGGGCTGGGTGGATCAGCCTATAATCCCAGCGCTTTGGGAGGCTGAGGTGAATGGATTGCCTGTTCGAGACCCACCTGGGCAACTTGGCAAGACCTCATCTCTACAATAAATCAAAAATTAGCCAGGCATGGTAGCAAGTGCCTGTAGTTCTAGCTACTTGGAAAGCTGAGGTGGAAGGATCGCCGGAGCCCAGCAGGTCAAGGCTGCGGTGGCCGGGAACAGCCACTGCACTCCAGTCTGGGTGACAGAGTGAGACTCCAACTCAAAAAAAATTTTTTTAAATAAGTTTTTCACTTAGGTTGTAAACACTTATAAATCATTTATCTACATCATTTTAAATAGCCATATCGTATTTCTTATACTTCATTTTCTAAGTACTGTATGGGAAAATATTTTCCAAAAAGAAACATAGTACTGTGTAGATTAATAGATAATTGGAGACTGCAAAAAAGTATGCACATCTGTGGAGTCTTTTCTCAAACATGGGTGTGTTCTTCATGCAGCTTTTTTTTATTTTCCAAAATCTTCATAATACACATATATTATGAAAATAGTGATAACCTTAGAAGTATGTCATATGAATGCTTTGTATTTATATGTAGTAGTAATACGTAGTATTCATACATAGTAATAGCTTCTATAAATGGTATTATTCTAAACATCCATATTTGTTCATTTTTTTGTCAGACTATTCTCCTAGAAGCACAGGTGTTTCGAGGACTTGCTTCTACAGTTTCTCTCTCTGCAGAATCAGGAAAGAGTGACAAGGGGGGACTGCCACCAAATTCCAAGAAGCAAAGTTCACCAAAAAGTAAGATTTTTAATGGTAGTCAAAAGGAAAAGAGAATACAAATAGATCACTCAGGCTTCCAAGCATGAAAAGGCATTTTACTAACTACATAATTTATGCTTCTTAATTTTCAGCAGTGTCCAGATTATAATCAGACATAAGATTTGTAACAGATTTTAGACCAGAAACCTCAGTAGCATAGTAATCTTTAACTCAACCTTTAGCTCTGAACTGGTTCTTTCTGTGTTTCCTAAATGCCAGACTCCAACCTGAGGCAGGTGATACTAATGATAAAGGCTCTATGGCATTTAGACGGCCCTGGCACAGGCAAGGTCGTTGTTCAATCTCTTTGAAACCCATCTGTTGTTCCCTAGACTCTGCTCGGTCACAGTTCAGGATTGCAGGCATCATCTTATGACTGTGGAGAGGCAGTTAAGAGCAGGCATAGTCCTCCGGTGTGACTCACTTTGCTGTTGCATGGTGTCTGATTTGTTGCCAGCTCCTGACACAGTCATTTTGACTTTCATCACCAGTTTTTAGCTTTTTTTTTTTAAACTTCCCTGAATACAAGTGTAGCACATCCTCATTAAAGGAAAATAAGAAATGAGGCAGTGTATTTTAAATGCTTCTCTTCTGGGAATAATTTTATTTCCTACTCTCTGCTCATTGTTGATAATTGATTATGATCCAGGTTCATTGATTTAACTGGAATTAATAAAACCCGAGTTTACTTTTGAACTGTCTCTGCAAATCTTCAATCCTCATGTGGGGTTATAGAATAATAATTGAGTTTAGACTGGGCACAGTGGCTCACACCTGTAATCCCAGTCCTTTGAGAGGCTGACGTGAGAGAATTGCCTGAGCCCACAGGTTCAAGACCAACCCGGGCAACTTGATGAGACCTCATCTCTACAATAAATCAAAAAATCAACCAGGTGTGGTGGCACGTGCCTGTAGTTCTGGCTACTTGGAAGGCTGAGGCTGGAGGATTGCCTGAGCACAGCAGGTTGAGGCTGCAGTGGCCAGGAGTGTGCCACTGCACTCTAGTCTGGGTGACAGAGTGAGACTCCAACTCAAAAAAATAATAATAAAAAGCCGGGCTTGGTGGCTCAGCCTGTAAATCCCGCGCCTTTGGGAGGCTGAGGTGAGTGGATTACCTGAGCCCATGGGTTCGAGACCCGCCTGGGCAACTTGGTGAGACTTCATTTCTACAATAAATCAAAAAATCAGCCGGGAGTGGTAGCGTATGCCTGTAATTCCGGCTACTTGGAAGGCTGAGGCAGAAGGATCGCTGGAGCCCAGCAGGTCGAGGCTGCGGTGGCCGGGAGCGGCCACTGCACTCCAGTCTGGGCAACAGAGTGAGACTCCAACTCAAAAAACAAAAACAAAAAATAATAATAATAAAATAAATAAATAAAGGACTCATTTTTTAAAAATGCTTGCAACAAGAACATCAATTAATTTCTATATTATACCTGGCAGGTTTTTGACATTCTTTAAATGTTTACTGATGAACAATTAATTGAATTTTATTACTAACATCGTCCTGTTCTTTGGTGAATTTTAGTCTTATGCCTGCAATTCTACTTTATAGATTTATAAATTTGAATTAAATGTCAGAGCTAAAGAGCCTTCTTTTTAGAAATGCATGGTTTGGTTTGGTTTTGTGATAGGATCTTGCTCTATCACCCAGACTATAGTGTAGTGGTGTGATCATAGCTCACAGCAACCTTGAACTCCAGGGCTCAAGGGATCCTCTCACATCAGCCTCCCGAGGCTGGAACTATAGACATGGGCTACCATGCTTGCCCTTTTTTTTTTTTCTGAGTTGGAGTCTCACTCTGTCCCCAGACTGGAGTGCAGTAGCCACACCCGGCCACCGCAGCCTTGACCTGCTGGGCTCTGGCGATCCTTCCGCCTCAGCCTTCC
>NW_007257272.1:69102-69676 GCF_000164805.1 Carlito syrichta | reverse complement strand
GGCTACTTGGAAGGCTGAGGTGGAAGGATCGCCAGAGCCCAGCAGGTTGATGCTGGGATGGCCGTGAGCGTGCCACTGCCCTCCAGCCTGGGCAACAGAGTGAGACTCCAACTCAAAAAACAAAACAAATATGTATTATAAATGTAAGGACTCTTTTTTTAAAAAAATGCATTGCAAGGACTCTTTTTTTTGAGTTGGAGTCTCACTCTGTCACCCATGCAGAGTGTGCAGTGGCACACTCACGGCCACCCCAGTGTCAACCTGCTGGGCTCTGGCGATCCTTCCGCCTCAGCCTTCCAAGTAGCCAGAACTCAGGCACGCGCTACTCCGGCTGGCTAATTTTTGATTTATTATAGAGACAAGGTCTTGCCAAGTTGCCCAGGCTAATCTTGAACCCGCGGGCACAGGCAATCCACTTACTTTGGCCTCCCAAAGTGCTAGAATTACAGGCTGAGCCACCAAGCCTGGCCATGCAAGGACTCGTTTTTAAAGGACTCATTTTTGGCCGAGCTCAGTGGCTCAGCCTGTAATCCCAGCACTTTGGGAGGCCAAGGCAAGTGGATTGCCTGAGCCC
>NW_007257272.1:65153-68893 GCF_000164805.1 Carlito syrichta | reverse complement strand
AGCAGAGATGAGGTCTCGCCAAGTTGCCCAGGCGGGTCTCGAACCCGTGGGCTCAGGTAATCCACTCACCTCAGCCTCCCAAAGGTGCGGGATTACAGGTTGAGCCACCGAGCCCAGCTTCCTTTTTTTTTTTTTTTTTTTTTTAATGTTTTGTAGAATTGGTTCTTGCCCAGGCTGGTCTCCAACACCTGATCTCAAGCAATCCTCCCAGCTCAGCTTCCCAAAGTACTGGGATTGCAGGTATGAGCCGCTGTACTAGCAGCATTCTGGTATGGAGTAGAAATGAAGTGCTTATCCTGTGACAGTTTGGGGCGCAGTTACGGGAGGCAATCACTGAGCTGGGAATGGGCCTTGGGCTCTCGTGGAGGCTCTGCCTCTGGCTTTGATGGGCACTTCAGGTGTCTGGACTTTGTTTACTTTGTTCTTAAGCAGGATCCATGGCCCAACCCTGCTGGGTTGTTCCAAGACTGATGGCTGCAGTACTTGTATGCACTGGTAAATTGCAGAGTGCTTTCAAGTGGAACAGCTTCAGAACTAATGGTCTTCAGTGCACACTACATTTGTAGCTCATAATTTTAGAAATATCTCTGTTCAAAGAGAAGGAAATAATGTTTCTAAATTGACACAGCACAGGCCTGAGTTTCCCCTGATTAGTAAATGTAAGACACAGATGCTTTTCACCCTCATAGCATGTTGCCAGGTCAAACCCCTCTCAGCCAGAAGTGGTTTGGAAGCTCTAATGGAAGTTTCCTGCAGGCCCAAACCTCTTACCCTTGGGGTCTCATCACTACTCGGGAACTCTGCCATGGAACAGGACCTCGGGGCTGTGGAACATGCTCCACTTTCTTCCTTCCGATGCTGCTAGCTGCTCACAGCATAGGCTTCATCTGAGGACAGGCACCAGCACAGGTGCCAGGGCCGGTGTTCTCGGAGGAGCCCCCTCTTGGGGACTGTCTGTCTCTCCAACTTTGTATCCGATAGTCAGTAATAAATTGTTGACTGAATAATTCCTGTGTAGCTTTTAGAAGAGTATGTCGCCAGGTGTGGTGGCTCACACCTATAATCCCAGCACTTTGGGAGGCAAAGATGAGAGGATTATCTGAGTTCAGGGTTTCAAGACCAGCCTGGGCAACTTGGCAAAACCTTCTATCTATAATAAATCAAGAAAAATTAGCCAGGTGTGGTTTCTCATGCCTGTAGTTCCAGCTACTTGGAAGGCTGAGGTGAAACAATCGCCTGAGTCTAGCAAGTTGAGGCTGTGATGGCCATGTACATGACACTGCACTCCAACTTGGGTGACAGAGTGAGACTCTGACTCAAAAAAAAAAATCAGGAAGCCAAAGTTAATTATCCATTTCAAGTTCTTATCTTTGTTTAAAAAGTGAGGAATCTCCGGAAATAGAGATTTGGTGTATTAGTCATAACAAACAGTGATGAGTACTGTTCAAAGCACTTTTGTATATATTATGTCATTCAGCCCTCAAACAGTCCTATGTGTAGATGCTACTATTATCCCTGTGCTGTGAATGAGGAAGTTGAGGTGTGGAGAAACTCTGAGCTGCCCAAGGTCACACAGGTGGAGGCTGGATATGAACACAGGCATGCTGGCTACACAGTTCATGTTTTAATCACTGTGCTGTCTTCCTTCTGAAAAATCTTGATTCTCATGTGTTCATTTAAAAAAGAAATGTATAGTCAAACACTTGTAAAAAAAGTTTTAATTACCATATAAAATGTGAATATCTATATTCTTTAGTGTCATATTTAAATACACCTTTGTTCCTGAATGTGTTCTGTTTCCTCAGTTTTGTGACCTGTTCACAAGATACGGAAGTATTTAAAGGTTGCCAGTTCATTTCTAACACCATAGTCATTTTTGGTTTTGATAGCAGGATCACTAAAAACTTGAAGGTCATACCCTCACTTTTCAGCCAAGCAGAAAAGAGATTCAGAGTATTGAATTTCTATTTTGAGAGGGGATAGGGAAACAACAAGGGGAACCCCTGCCTGTGCTAGATGCTAGTGCAGTATTTGTAGACTTTTATTTCACATAGGCTATTATGGTCTCTGAGAGCTCAGAAACAGTCCCTGGAAGTCTTTTTTTTTTTTTTTGAGTTGGAGTCTCACTCTGTTGCCCAGGCTGGAGTGCAGTGGCATGTTCATGGCCACCCCAGCGTCGACCTGCTGAGCTCCGGCAATCCTTCTGCCTCAGTCGTCCAAGTAGTCAGAATTACAGGTGTGCGCTATCAGGCCCAGCTAATTTTTTATTTGTTTTAGACACGAGGTCTCACCAAGTTGCCTGGGCTAGTCTCAAACCCACAGGCTCAGGAAATCCACTCACCTTGGCCTCCCAAAGTGCTGGAATGACAGACTGAGCCACCAAGCCCAGTCGGAAGTCCCATCTTATGCAGTGAGATAGGCCTGTAAAGCCAGTCTTATTTTGGTAGCTTTGTGTTTTATTATATGGTCATCCTTCAGTATCCACGGGGGATTTGTGGGATAGTCCCTCCCAGGATACTGAAATTTGCAGATGTTCAGTTCCAGCTACTTGGAAGGCTGAGGCGGAAGGATCGCCAGAGCCCAGCAGGTCAAGGCTGCAAGGCCACTGCACCCCAGTCTGGGTGACAGAGTGAGACTCCAACTCAAAAAAAAAACAAACACCTGCGCCTTTGGGAGGCTGAGGTGAGTGGATTGCCTGAGCCCGCGGGTTTGAGACCTGCCTGGGCAACTTGGCGAGACCTCATCTCTACAATAAATTTAAAAAAATTTAGCCAGGCGTGTTAGCGCACGCCTGTAGTTCCAGCTACTTGAAAGGCTGAGGCAGAAGGATCGCCGAAGCCCAGCAGGTCGAGGCTGCAGTGACTGGGAGCGGCCACTGCACTCCAGTCTGGGCAACAGAGTGAGACTCCAACTCAAAAAAAAAAAAAGAAAAAAGAAATGGCATGATTACCTACATGGTAACCTACATACATCCTACCTTATGCTTTGGATCATTTCTAGTTTACTTATAACACTTAATATGATGTAAAAAGTGATCTTGTATTATTTAGGGAATATGACAAGGAAAAAAGTCTGTATACGTTCAATACTGAAACAAGTTTCTTTCCAAATATATTCAATCCTCAGGTGGTTGAATCATAGATGTGGAACCCACAGACAAGGAGGGCTGATTCTATTTGTCTTTCAAGGAATGCCACTATCACATTAAAATACTGTCAGGGTATATTGTCATTTTGCCTCTAGACATATGTGAGACATTTCATGAAAAGCTGTTAGGGAAGAGTGAGAACCATTGTTCCTTTATGTGATGGTGTTGTCCTCCAGGAGAATGTATGCCTGAATATAGACTTGGTGTGGATGCAGGGACTGGATCTACAGTGGCTGGTAGCAGCTACGAGTGGCCACAGCATGCTTCCTTCTGAGTCACAGAGAGGAGGCTGGGCTGTGCTACCACAGGACGGAAAAGGACTGGTGATGAAAAGCAAAATATGTTACTGGTATCTGTAGCCTTTCACAGGCTGCCCCAGTGACTGACATGAACAGAAGAAATTTATTAAATCATACTCATTTCATATGATACACAAATGCTTCCTTTTCAAACAAAATTTCTAAATTATAGCATTATTAACGCTATTTGAAATTTTCTATTTTCACTGGTAATAAATCAACTGTAATGTAGGTTTTATTTATTTTTTTGTTTTTTGAGTTGGAGTCTCACTCTGTCACCCAGACTGGAGTGC
>NW_007257272.1:54601-65005 GCF_000164805.1 Carlito syrichta | reverse complement strand
GGGTCTCGAACCCGCAGGCTCAGGCAATCCACTCACCTCAGCCTCCCAAAGTGCTGGGATTACAGGCTGAGCCACCAAGCCCAGCTGGTTTTAATATTTTTTACACTTTTAAAAATCTAAACAAATTTTGGGAGATTCAGTCATCATTATTTTTCTATTTGATGCAGACTATCTAAAATAAGTCTTAATGGCCGGGCTCGGTGGCTCAGCCTGTAATCCCAGCACTTTGGGAGGCCGAGGTGAGAGGACTGCCTGAACCCATGGGTTCAAGACCCGCCAGGGCAACTTGGTGGGACCTCGTCTCTACAATAAATCAAAAACTAGCCAGGCGTGGTAGGGCACGCCTGTATTCCGGCTACTTGGAAGGCTGAGGCAGAAGCCCGGAGCCCAGTAGGTCGAGGATGCGGTGACCGGGGACGTGCCTCTGCACTTCAGTCTGGGTGACAGTGAGACTCCAACTAAAAAAAAAAATGTTTTTAAATAAATCTTAAGTTAATTTTTCATACTTAAAAAGTTTATGCTTAAAATAAAGATGAATTAATGATCCAGGTGATTGGGCTGGTTTTTTTGACGACCAGCCTGTCTTATACATTGCTGTTAGGACTTTCAAGCTGTACCAGGTGTGATTTAGAGGGACAGAGAGAGATGAAGCAAGTTCCTACCCTTTGCCCATTTCCATGCTTACCATGACCTTGGAGCTCTTGTGTGGGTGCTGAGGATGACCAGCGTCAGCACCTGCTCTGGGCAGTCCAGATGTAGATTCCAGACCAGCACAGAGCCACACGTTCAGACTCTCAGCCATGCTTTTGCTCTCAGCCATCACCTCTTGTTACCCATCAGCCTCTCTGTGGTCCATTTCTGAGTGTTAGTTATTCCCCAGTTTTCTTTGATCATTTTCTATCAATCAGTCTATTGAACATCAGTTCCTGACCTCAGAAAACAATTACAACCCCTTTGGATACTGTTAGGATAGGATGGTTAGGATGACATTTTTCCCACTTAAGAGAAGTAGAATTCAGTTGGTCCATCCTTCCGTCCTTTCTTCCTGCCTTCCTTCCTTCCTACAATATCTCTCTGTGTTGCCGAGGCTAGGGTCTCAAACTCCTGAGCTCAAATAATCCTCCCACTTTGACCTCTCAAAGTGCTGGAATTACAGTGTCAGCTGCCACTCCCAGCCAGGACTGAGATATTTTTAGTATATTTTTAGACTCCTAGACTTAAAGACTCTGGATTTAGAGGCTGCTTGTCTGTAATTTTTTTTTTTTAATTTTTGCTTTAGATTGAAAAGTAATTTATAAAGACTTGTCATATATTTTTCTTCTAATCTTTATGGTTAGAAAAAAATTATTACTACCTGAGAATGAAGTTAGTTATAATCAATATATTACTTGATATCATGTTTTTCATAATTGACTATGAAATGTAAGACTTTCATATTAGCACTTATTCTGTTTTTTGTTATAGTTTAAAATCTGCTGTTTCCAGTGACATGTATGATATTAAATTTAATTTAGACGTTTGTGGTATTTGAATACTTGTATTTATTTATTTATTTTGACTGAAGAAATTCTCAAATGACTTGTGTGATTTTGAAGGCCTTTTTTCCTTTTTAGGGCAACTTCACTTAAACTATGTCATCCCTTCCCACCTGCCTCATGCCTACTCTTAAACACATATTCAGAAAGTTCAAGTACTGATTTTTTTTTTTTTTAGTTGGAGTCTCACTCTGTCGCCCAGACTGGAGTGCAGTGGCTGCTCCGTAGCCTCGACCTGCTGGGCTCCGTGATCCTTCCGCCTCAGCCTTCCAAGTAGCTGGAACTACTACAGGCACACGCTACCACGCCCAGCTAATTTTATGATTTATTGTAGAGATGAGGTCTACGTCTCAAACCCGCAGGCTCAGGCAATCCACTTGCCTCAGCCTCCCAAAGCGTGGGATTACAGACTGAGCCACCGAGCCCAGCTGAATTTTTTTAATATTTGAGAAGCATCCATTTTTTAGGAATTCAAGAAATTATGACCGGGCTCAGTAGCTCAGCCTGTAATCCTGTGCTTTGGGAGGCCAAGGTGAGTGAATTGCCTGAGGCCGCGGATTCAAGACCTGCCTAGGCAACTTGGTGAAACCTCATCTCTACAATAAATCAAAAAAATTAGCCGGGCGTGGTAGCACATGCCTGTAGTTCTGGCTACTTGGAAGACTGAGGCGGAAGGATCGCTGGAGCCCAGCAAGTCAAGGCTGTCGTGGCCAGGAGCAGCCACTGCATTCTAGTCTGGGTGACAGAGTGAGACGCCAACTCAAAAAAAAAAAAAGAAATTATACATATGTAAACCTTTAATCTGAAAATATCTGAATTATAATTTAACTGTCTTGAATTTGGGTGAAATCATTTAGAAAGTAATTATTGTCAGAGAAGCTGCCATTATGAAAAATGGAGACAAGTGTGTTACTCCTGTTAGCAAAATTCTCATTTTAAAATGTTTAAGCTACAAAGAACATTATCTCCACTCCTAACTGGTGCCTGCATCATGTGGCTGTTTTATCACATGAGAGTGGGTTTCTCGGAACCAGCCTTGGGGTGATTCTGTTGAAGGTAGTATCATAAATACCAAGTGACGTGTAATGAAATTTTTGTGATTCTGATGGAGTTTAAGTTGTTTAATTAAATATTAAAAATAACATTCCTCTTTATGCCATTTCCTAGATATAGTGGAACCAAAGGAGAGGGGCAGGCTGCCAGCCACCCAAGCAGCAGCTGAATTGTCTAGAAACGTATCTTCACCCCGTTCTTACCCATCAGTTGCCAATAAAGGTGGGATAGTAGCTAGCCCTAACCCCGATGACAGCGTGCTGTTCACAGATAAAGGGGTCTTGAAACTTGTGTCAAGAAAGACTTTGGTAGAGTTTCCTCAAAAAGTTTCATCTCCATTCAGAAAGCAGGGCTCTGGTTCAGAAGCATGCCGGGAGGGCCAGAGAGCAATGAATGATTCCTCTTCATCCTCATCCAGCTCCTCAGATTCAGAGTCTGACGATGAGGGTCACATCTCAGAAGCTGGTCCTCAAGTGGTGAGCAAAGGCAAGGGGAAATATCGGAAGCCAGAAGCTGCTCATTCCCTTGAAAACAGAGGCCCCCAAGATGTGATATCAGTAAAAGAGAAGACCTTGTCACAGAAACCACCTGCGGACATCACCTACCCAGAGAAGCTCCATCAGTCAAAGAAGAAAGTGTTCACTGTTAAACCACTAGAGCACAGAAAAGATGCCACACCAAAAACTACAACACCAAAACCGCAAGTAGATGGAAAGCTTCTGGGGCAAAATTTAAAGGAAAAACAATTGCAGAAAGCACTTAGATCACATAAAATAGATAAAAAGAGCCAGAAGCCCCTCGAAGTTAAAAAAGTCTTACCTGACCACGCAGAATCAGGATTGTCAGCACAGCTGAAGGACAGCCCCATCCCCACTGTGTGGATGGAAGAGGCCAGAGCAGGGGGCCAGCTGCAAGCCATTCCTCCTGGGGCCAGGGAGAGATCTCGGGAAAAACACATGCTTGAGCCTGAGGGGAAGGCGGCTCCCCTGCTCGGAAAAGAAGACTTGGGGAAGCAGGAACCAGAAGGGCACCTGAAGGCTGCAGAAGAGATGGTGGAAGATCAGGTACCACTAAGAGATTTGAAGGCAGTTCCTGTTGACACTCAAGATGTCTTGGATGAAAAGACAGCAGTGCCACAGTTTGAGGAAAAGGGCGAGGCAACAGAAGACTTCACTGTGCCAGTGGAAGGCCAGGACGGCACACAGGGTATACCTTGGCCCGCAAACCCTTGTCCCCATGGGGTAGTCAGACTCTAAGGAGCTAGTTTACATTTCTGTTTGATTATAGAGAAGTAAGACAGTGAATCAGGCACACACTAGCCATGCAGCCCATAACATAGTCTTGGCCAAGCAGGGAAGTGTGTCTTCACTTTGGATAATGCACATCTTTTTTTTTCCCCTCATATAAACAGGTTTAATGTAATATGGGATGCGAAAGATGAGACCATTGGACAATGCACATCTTTATATACAGAATCTCCAAAATACTTTACATTTATTTAAAAATGATATTGGCACTCGTGACTGTTTCTTTTTTTTTTTTGAGTTGGAGTCTCACTCTGTCGTCCAGACTGGAGTGCAGTGGCCGCTCCCGGCCACCGCAGCCTCGGCCTGCTGGGCTCCAGCGATCCTTCCGCCTCAGCCTTCCGAGTAGCCGGAATTACAGGCATGCGCCGCCACACCCAGCTGATTTTTTGATTTATTGTAGAGATGAGGTCTCACTGCCCAGGCGGGTCTCGAACCCACGGGCTCAGGCAATTCACTCACCTCAGCCTCCCAAAGGCGCGGGATTACAGGCTGAGCGTGACTGTTTCTTAATGAGAGTAATTTTTGAAAACTGTCAGCCCTACATCATCACTTTTAACTTTTTTTTTTTTTTGAGTTGGAATCTCACTCTGTCGCTCAGACAAGAGTGCAGTGGCCGCTCCTGGCCACCGCAGCCTCGCCTGCTGGGCTCCAACCATCCTTCCACCTCAGCCTTCCGAGTAGCTGGAACTACAGGCGCGCGCTACCACGCCTGGCTAATTTTTTGATTTATTGTAGATGAGCTCTCACCAAGTTGCCCAGGCAGGTCTCAAACCCTTGGGTTCAGGCAATCCACTCACCTCAGCCTCCCAAAGGCGCGGGATTACAGGCTGAGCCACCGAGCCCGGCTCACTTTTAACTTTTAAGGGTGTCCAAGTGTTTATTTCATGAGCTTGCAGGGCACCTCACTGAGTGGAAGGGGGTATCCCCTCGCTAACTGGCATAGGTGAAGAACAGTAGTCACCCTTGGTATGTCACCTGTCTTTAGGTGAACTGAATTCAGTGATTATATTTAACATCCTATGCATAAGGGAACATCCCCATCTTGGGAATTAAAGCAGTAAGCATCACACAGAGGCAGCTGTGGACTGTATGAAAGTCCTTTTCACTGGAGAATATTTTCTTCTCTGATTAACTGAGACACACATGGGCTGCTTTCTTTTATAATTAACTTTATGAAGGTTTTTTTGGGTTTTTTTGTTTTTTTTTTTTAAAGGAAACAGTGTTTATTCCTATTATGTTACCATTTTTTGAGTGCTGACCTTGAGAAGGTGCAATGTGCTTTAGGATCATGGCACACACGAAATTAGTGTTAGAATCTGTGGGTCTCTCCAATGTGGTGTTACTAACTACTCCAGCTCCTTCCTGAGCCTGCTCCTCATTCTTTTCTTTGTAAAGCCTCCCAGGCCTAATTTGCATCACCTGATACATATTGTTATTGGTTGCATTATGTTGACAGGATTTATGTGTTTTCTTCCCTTTCCTTTTGTTCCCTCTTCATTAATATGCAAAGTGCCAGCACTCGCCAGATTGCTCAAGACCTAAACCTGCGTGTTCTGATGCTGCTGCTCTCAGGGCTTCCGCTCTCAGCTGGAGAGGATTACCCAAGCCTGCAGGATAAACACAGGGAGCCTGGGTGTTCAGATCACAAACCTCTGTGAAAAGGAGTTTGCTTCCATTATTTCATGAATGTGTTATTTTTCAAATATTTTCTTTGCCCTTCAAAGGCTAAAGAAGACACTCAAGAGCAGAGCCCACTTTGCAGAGCTGTGCTGTGCAGAGCAGATGGATTCTCATTAGGTAGTCCCTGCGCCAGTACTGGGCACTTGCCTTCCAGGTGGATTGGCTGGGATAAGAGTTTTATAACCTGGGCCTTCCTTCAGTTACCACCTTCCCTGAATGTATCGCTATAATAATACATTTCACTGAAGTGGTCTTCCTTCCTTATCAACCTTCCTTGAATGTGTCACTATAATAAGACATTCCACCTTGAAGTTGTGGTCTTCAGTTACCACCTTTCCTGAATGTATCACTGTAATGATACATTCCACCTTGAAGTCACTATAAGGATGCACTATAACGATACATTCCACCTAGAAGTTGTACCTATACCACATGGAAGACTTTCAGCTTGTTGAGAGTGGAAAGATGTCACCTCTTTAAACAAGATGTTATTTTTGCTTAACACAATTAAAAAATGAAAAACAGCTTTTGATTGAAATAGTGAACAAACGTATTTGAGTTTTGTGGAGCATGAGTAGAAGTTGAGACAGCCCTAATGACCTTGTTTCCAGAAGCTGAGTCAGAAGAATCATAACCAAGATGTCAACTGTCATCCCATGCAGGCCTAACTTGCCATCACGTCTTGTTGTTTGTCACATTGCAAGAGAACAATATTGCTTTTCCTTCAGCCCCAACTTGCAGTTTTAACATTACCAAGTATTTAGATGTATGTGTTTTAATTTTTTCCATTTAAAGAAAGAAAGCTACTTGTCTACAATAAATCAAAATGAGCCGGGCGTGGTACCGCATGCCTGTAGTTCCAGCTACTTGGAAGGCTGAGGCGGAAGGATCGCTGGAGCCCAGCAGGTGGAGGCTGCGGTGGCCGGGAGCGGCCACTGCACTCCAGTCTGGGTGACAGAGTGAGACTCCAACTCAAAAAAAAATTAAAGAAATAAAGCTAAATTAGTATGATTAGTCAGTGAATCTAAAATATAGTAACAATTTTTCAAAGTTAAAACAAAAACTACCTATCTCGTTTCTAGCTTCTCTAACTGCTGCTGTTATTATAACGGAATTTATCTAATTTTTCTTGTATTCAGAGACTAGAAGCCTCCCTTAGTTTATACTTTTGACATTTCTCTATAAGGGGTTTATTTCTATTATAGACAGATTTCTAATAGAGGTAATTTTTTCATGCTTCTTTATGTGAACTTAAAGTCCCTCCATAATTTTCTGTGCATTTTCAGACTTTTGAAAAGTCTGAGGCCTAGAAATACACAAAGTAAGATGTTAAGACACATTGTAACAACTCTTACATTTTTTAAATTGCCAAGGCTATATGTTCTAGAATAAATTTGCAACTAATGCCTTTATTTTGCTTTTGAAGATGCTGTGGCTTTCACGGTTTTTCTTTTCTGATGAGCCAGTTGGTTCCTCACAGATAGGCTGACAAAGAGTGTAGTAGACAGGTGCCTGAGTGTGAGCCAGCTCACTCGTGAGGAGCTGTCCTTGCAACATTCTCACAGCCTTGCGCTTCCTCCCCAGAGCCCACCCCAGCGCCCAACGAGCCATTTGACAACACCACCTACAAGAACCTCCAGCACCACGACTACAGCACGTACACCTTCCTAGACTTGAACCTCAATCTCTCGAAGTTCAGGATGCCGCAGCCCTCTTCAGGACGAGAGTCACCACGACACTGAGAGTCTTCGGCTCAGAGATGAACCTTCCTGCATTCTTACCTGCAAAAATAAAGTCCGCTCGAGAGTCATGAAGCCCAGTGTGCATAATTAGTTCCACTTTTACACTTTTTACCGTGAATGGTGAAATAGCAATGCTGTTGCTGATTTTAGTCAGCATGTATTTAGGAAGAGCCACTATATGCAAGGAATTTTTCTTAAATTATAAATTTGTGACTACTGGGCAAATCCATTAAATTAAATTCGTAAGTGTTTGTGAACAGTGTGATTGTACTGTATTGAGTCCAGTCAATTTAGCATGAAACTGACTGACAGTTGTCAGTAAACACAATAGTGACGTCTAATTTTATAGGCCTAGTTTTTTCATAAATTGGAAACAGGAGTTCTACTAATTTCAACTACTGAATTATAAATAAATTGCAGTACTACAGCATTTTTATCATTAGAAAAAGAAGAGAATCATTTTATTCACCTCTTAGTATTTGATGTAAACTTGGGGAAATGTTCCCTGGTGAGTTTAGGAACAGCCGAAAGTGTTGTGCAGCCAGCAACAGCTTCACCCCGGCTGGACACAAGCAGACTCCAAGCTAATGTAGGGTTTCTGGGGTGGCTGAGTGACCTTCCATTGCATGTGATGACTTAATTCTGCTCACACCTTTGGGGGCATTGAGCATCGAAAGGGACTCAAGCATCCAGTGTCTAAGCCCTGGATACTCCGGGGGACAGGCCCACTGTCTGACATAGAGAAAGTCACAAATGCAGATGAGGTTACTACAACTGGGCTGAGATGAGATACTTGCAGCCACTCATTAGCGGCAGTGTGTGGGGCCTACAGCAAAAATGTTTTGTCTACACATACGCGACAATTCTTGATGTTTTGCTTTGTTGTCCTCACACTTCCTTTCACAGAATTGTTAGTGGACCCAAACTTGTGGGTTCTGTTTCATTTGAATTCTGGTCCTTGGCTTCCAGTCAACTTACTGCAAACTCAGCACTGTGTTTGTAACTTATGATTCACATTTTTATAATCCTACATTTCTTAAAATTAGTCCAAGAAAGAATACCAAAATTGAAAACTAGTTCTGTGATGATCTGCTTCAGATTTTGTTACCACCCAAGAGGCTTAGCAACTCGGCAAGATTCTTCTAAACATGTTTTTAATTTAATTTAATTTTTAATTTTTATTTTTTATTTTTTGAGTTGGAGTCTCACTCTGTCGCCCAGACTGGAGTACAGTGGCCGCTACCGGCCACTGCACCCTCGACTTGCTGGGCTCCGGCAATATTTCCGCCTCAGCCTTCCGAGTAGCCCGAATTACAGGCACGCACTACCACGCCCGGCTGATTTTTTGATTTATTGTAGAGATGAGGTCTCACTGCCCAGGCGGATCCCGAACCCGCGGGCTCAGGCAATCCACTCACCTCAGCCTCCCAAAGGCGTGGGATTACAGGCTGAGCCACCGAACCCGGCTCATGTTTTTAATTTTAAAAGTAATGAAATCACATTACCAAAAAAGAAAATAAGTTCCCTCAAGTCTACTATGCTAACCCAGCCATTCTTCACATTTTACACGTTTCCCTGGTGCTGGTGGAGTTGGGTGGATGTAATCATTTAATGTGTACACAACCTTCCATCCTGCTGTTTGGATTTTTCTGCTTGGTTTCTCACAGCTTCTCCAGCGGGTCCATGGAACCCTGTGGTGCATGTGATGTGTCAGATGTGAAGCCTCCTCTCCTGGACTGTTGATACCAAGACTTGGATTCTTTTGATATTAAAATAAGTATATTTTAATATGTTTTTAAGGTGAAGCATAAGACTTGAATAAAGTTCTTCTCTTGGATCTGGTCCTGTTGAGCTAGGGTTTCAATCTTTCTGGGAGTTAGATTCAGTTTCCCCATTGATTGAAAAGGCTTAAAAATGGATCACCAAAGTGAGGGTCTGCATTTTATAGCCATTGAGGACAACTTCTTGATAATTCAATCTGGTGGTGATACAGTGGTTACCCACAGAGCCCATGTTTTGGATCCATTATTTCCCATGTTCTCTTTTTTTTTCTTTTTGAGTTGGAGTCTCACTCTGTAGCCCAGACTGGGCGGCCACTGCAGCCTCGACCTGCTGGGGTCCAGTGATCCTTCCACCTCAGCCTTCCAAGTAGCCAGAATTACAGGCATGCGCTACCACACCTGGCTGATTTTTTTATTTATTGTAGAGATGAGGTCTCACTGCCCAGGCGGGTCTCGAACCCACGGGCTCAGGCAATCCACTCACCTCAGCCTCCCAAAGGCGCAGGATTACAGGCTGAGCCACCAAGCCCAACCCCATGTTCTCTTAAAGAGTGCTGCCAGAGACAGCGGTGTGGGGGTGTCCCGTTCTGTGTTTTATTTTTGTTTTTGTGGGGTTTTTTTTGAGTTGGAGTCTCACTCTGTCGCCCAGACTGGAGTGCAGTGGCCGTTCCCGGCCACCGCAGACTCGACCTGCTGGGCTCCAGCAATCCTTCCACCTCAGCCTTCCAAGCAGCTGGAACTACAGGTGCGTAGTTCCACGCCCAGGTAACCTTTTGATTTATTGTAGAGATGAGGTTCGCCAAGTTGCCCAGGCGGGTCTTGAACCCACGGGCTCAGGCAATCCACTCACCTCAGCCTCCCAAAGTGCGGGATTATATGCTGAGCCACCGAGCCCAGCTGATAGTGACATTTTTGATCCAGACTTCCTGGTGCTAGGTATCAGAGTTATCTCATAGCTTTTATCAGTAGGACCCGGCAGAAGCATTAATCAAGCTTCCCATAGAGTAAAGGGCCTAAGACATCATGCATTACACAAAAGTTATACGAATCACAAAACTTACGATTACATTGATACAAAAGTTATATAAATCACAAGGCTTACAATTACTTGATACTATATTATTCAAACTTATAACCACTCAGAAAAAGGGAATAAAAAGAGATTTGCATATTTCAGTTGATTGGGCATAGACTACAGGTAAGTCAAGGATCCCCTGAAGCTACTTACTGGGAGTGCATAGGAGAAAAGGGAAGCACACCTTTTATTAGCTCTCAGGAATATTGTTCAGGAATGTACAGGAGTGCT
>NW_007257272.1:46348-54581 GCF_000164805.1 Carlito syrichta | reverse complement strand
CCCCCCCCCTCAGCCTCCCAAAGGCACAGTCTTCCAGCCTAGGCAATAGAGTGAGACTCCAACTCAAAAAAAAAAAAAAAAAGGCCAGACTCAGTGGCTCAGCTCAGCCTATAATCCCAGCACTTTGGGAGACTGAGGCAAATAGATTGCCTGAGCCTGCAGGTTTAAGACTCACCTGGACAACTTGGTGAGACCTCATCTCTACGATAAATCAAAAATTAGCTGGGTGTGGTAGCATGTGCCTGTAGCTCCAGCTACTTGGAAGACTGAGGCGGAAGGATCACTGGAGCCCAACAGGTTGAGGCTGCGATGGCTGGGAGCATGCCAAAGCACTCCAGTCTGGGCAACAGAGTGAGACTCAAACTCAAAAAAAAAGATTCTACTAGTGACATGGAGAAATGGAATAGGAAAGGGAGATTCTCTAGGACAGGTGAGAAGTGGTGGGCCCTTCCACCCCCCACACTACCCCTAGGCTGGTGGCCAGGTCACACAGAGCCTGACAGACACAATCACAATGCCACCCTGAAAGGCAACCTTATTTATCAACTTCCCAGGACTTTATGAACACACACTTATCCCCCCATGCCCTCGCCAATAGTAGGTAGCATTAGTCTCCTGTTTGCTCATAAAATGACTTTATTATTATTGTTTTAAAGCCAGAATCTCTGTCACCCAGGCTGGAGTGTGGTGGTGCAATCACATCTCACTGCAGCCTTGAACTCCTAAGTTCAAGTGATCCTCCTATTCAGCTTCCTAAGTAGTTGGGACTATAGGTGTGTACCACTGTGCCTGGCTAATTTTTTTTTAAAGATGGGGTCTTGGTGTTTCCCAGGCTGGTCTCACACTCCTGGGCTCAAGCAATCCTCCTGCCTCAATTGATAAACAACTTTTATCATATTGTTTATCAATTGAGGCAGGAGGATATATTTTCTTTGTCTTTTTTGCAGGGGGCGGGGGGTGTTGGAGTCTCATTCTGTCACCCAGGCTGGAGCGCAGTGGCACACTCTCAGTCACTGCATCCTCAACCTGCTGGGCTCAGGTGATCCTTCCACCTCAACCTTTCAAGTAGCTGGGACAACAGGCACATACTGTCACACCTGGCTAATTTTTTGACTAATTGTAGAGATGAAGTCTCGCTATGCTGTCTAGGCCAGGCTTAAACCCCTTGGGCTCAGGCAATCCTCTCATCTCTGCCTCCCAAAGTGCTGGGATTATAGATGTGAGCCACTGTGCTCAACTATTTTCAGAGGCATACAAAGCAAATTGCTTTGATTACAACCATGTGTCTCTATTGTTTTGTAGACTTTCAATTATTTGATATCATTCTTCCTTCATTTTGAGCAAATTTTCCTGTAATATCTCTAAATACATTTTGTTCTTTATTTCTTTTTATGTGTTTGGACATTTAACTTTTGGTAGTGTCATTTTTGTCTCTTTCATATGTACCATCATCTAACTGCCTTTCTTCAGAGAATATATCACCTACTCAACCATTTGTGGGAGAAAAACAAGACAATGAAATTCAGCCTACCAGGAGATGAATTCATATTAAAAACTGCTGGGGGTGGGGGCGGCACACCTCATCAACAAGGGTACCTCAATAATGAAAATGAACATTTGTATAGCTAACCTTGAATTGAACCCCACATATTTAAATTTTTTAAAACCTCAAGAATCAGCTGGGCGTGCTGGCTCACACCTGTAATCCCAGCACTTTAGGTGGAAGCAAGAGGACTGCATGAATACAGGGGATTGAGACCAGTCTGGGCAACTTGGTGAGACCTCATCTCTACAGTAAATCAAAAAATTAGCTGGACGTGGTGAAGTGTGCCTGTGGTTCCAGCTACTTGGAAGGCTGAGGCAGAAGGATCACCTGAGCCCAGCAGGTCAAGGCTGGAGTGGCTATTAGCATGCCCCTGCACTCCAGCCTGGGTGACAGAGTGAGACTGTGACTCAAAAAAAAAAAAAAGAAAAGAAAAAGTCGGGTTCGGTGGCTCAGCCTGTAATCCCACGCCTTTGGGAGGCTGAGGTGAGTGGATTGCCTGAGCCCGCGGGTTCGAGACCCGCCTGGGCAGCGAGACCTCATCTCTACGATAAATCAAAAAATCAGCCGGGCGTGGTAGCGCATGCCTATAATTCCGGCTACTTGGAGGGCTGAGGCAGAAGGATCACTGGAGCCCAGCAGGTCGAGGCTGTGGTGGCTGGGTGCGGCCACTGCACTCCAGTCTGGGCGACAGAGTGAGACTCCAACTCAAAAAAAAAAAAAAAATTTATAGCCAAGTGAGGTGGTTCACAACTGTAATTCCAGTACTTTGGGAGGTGGAAACGAGAGGATTGCCTGAGCCCAGGACTTCAAAACTAGCCTGGGCAACATGGCGAGACCTCATCTCTACAATAAATCAAAAAATTAGCTGGGCATGGTGGCGCACACAAAACTAACCTGGGCAACATGGTGAGACCTCATTTGTACAATAAATCAAAAAATTAGCTGGGTATGGTGGCGCACACTTGTAGTTCCAGCTACTTGGAAGGCTGAGACAGAAGGATCACCTGAGCCCAGCAGATCAGGCTGTGGTATCTATGAGTGTGCCATTGCACTCCAGCCTGTGCGACAGAGTGAGATTCCAACTAAAAAAAAAATAATTGCCAGGCTCGGTGGCTCAGCCTGTAATCCCACGCCTTTGGGAGGCTGAGGTGAGTGGATTGCCTGAGCCCGCAGGTTCAAGACCCACCTGGGCAACTTGACGAGACCTCATCTCTACAATAAATTAAAAATTAGCCAGGAGTGGTAGCGCGTGCTTGTAGTTCCAGCTACTTGGAAGGCTGAGGTGGAAAGATCGCTGGAGCCCAGCAGGTCGAGGCTGCGGTGGCCGGGAGCGGCCACTGCACTCCAGTCTGGGCGACAGAGTGAGACTCCAACTCAAAAAAATTAATAATAATAATTAATTTTAGGCTGACACATTGACTCACCCCTGCAATCTCAGCACTTTGGTAGGCCAAGGTGGGAAGATCACTTGAGCCCAGGAGTTCAAGACCAGTCTGGGCAACTTGGCGAGACCTCATCTCTACAAAAAACCAAAAGTATAAGCCAGGTATGGTAGCATGCACCTCTAGTCCTAGCTGCTGGGGAAGCTGAGGCAGAAAGATTGCCTGAGCCCAAAAGTTCAGGGTTGTGGTGAGTCGTGGTCATGCCAATGCACTCTGGCCTGGGCAACAGAGTGAGACCTTGACTCAAAAAAAAAATTTAATGAATTTTAAATTGACATAAATATGTGTGCATGTGGGCCTCCTAGTGCTCACCATAGGCTGTGTTCTTACACTGACTGAGGAGGAGGAGGAGGCAGAGCAAACCTATCCTTGTACTCCTCAGTTTGGGCCCTGCACTGCACTGTATTGTAAATGGGAGGACATAGAGAAAGAGACAAAATGTATACATGTGGAATGGCTAAATTAAGCTAATTAGCATATGCAATACCTCACATACTTATAATTTTTCTGTGTGGTGAGAACACTTAAAATCTACTTTCTTAGCAATTTTCAAGAATACAATACATTGTTATTAACTCTAATCACCACGATGTATAATAGATATCTCAGACTTATTCCTCCCATCCAGCTGAAATTTTGTATCCTTTGACCAATGTCTCCCTAGCCTTCCACCCACTCTTGTCCCCCAACAATCACCATTCTACTCTCTCCTTCCATGAGTTCAACTTTTTGAGATTCCACATATATGTGAGATCATGCAGAATTTGTCTTTCTGTACCTGGTTTATTTCACCTATCATAATGTCCTCCAGATTAATCTGTGGTGTTGCAAACGACATGCTCTCCTACTTTGTGAAGGCTGAATAGTATTCCATTGTGTATATCTACTACAGTTTCTTTTTTTTTTTTTTAAGTTGGAGTCTCACTCTTGTCGCCCAGGTTGGAGTGCAGTGGCTCGCTCACAGCCACTGCATCCTCGACCTATTGGGCTCAGGTGATCCTTCTGCCTCAGCATTTCAAGTAGCTGGAACTACAGGCATATGCTAGCATGCCTGGCTAATTTTTTGATTTATTGTAGAGATGAGGTCTCGCCAAGTTACTCAGGCTGGTCTCTGAACCCCTGGACTCAGTCAATCCTCTCACCCTGGCCTCCCAAAGTCCTGGGATTAAAGGCTTGAGTCACCATGCCTAGTTGAGTTGATTTTCCATGTGGTATGAGATAAGGTCCAATTTCATTCTTCTGCATGTGGATATCCAATTGCCCTAACATCATTTATTAAACAACCTTTCCTTTCTCCATTGTGTGATCTTGGCCCCTTTGTAGAAAATCAATTTACTATAACTATGTGGATTTATTTCTGGGTTCACTTTAGTAGAATATTCAAAATATACTAGATATAATTATCAAAATAGCATGGTACTGGCATAAAAGGACACACAGACCAATTAAACAGAATAGGCGATCCTTCCACCTTAGCCTTCCAAGTAGCCGGAACTACAGGCGCGCACTACCATGCCTGGCTAATTTTTTATTTGTTGTAGAGACGAGGTCTCACCAAGTTGCTGAGGCTGTTCTCAAACCCGTGGACTCAGGCAATCCACTTGCCTCAGCATCCCAACATGCTGGGATTATAGTCTGAGCCACAGAGCTCGGCCGACTGCATACTTTTTTATTGCTTCTGCATATGATAATTACATAGTCCCCTGTGGATGTACTGGAATTTATTTCATTGACCTACAGTTTGGGAGCATTTAGGTTGTTTCTGACATTTGCAATTACAAATAATTCTGTAATAAGTTTTCTTGTTCACAATATTTTTCTTTTTCCTTTTTTTAAAAAAGATAAAACAAGTCAAATTTATTAGAGTAGTTCACAGTCAGCAATGGTGATCCTATTGGTCTTGCCATTCTTGGACCCAAAGCCATCCATGGCTTGCACAACATCATGTCCTCTTTCACCTTGCCAAAAATCATATGGTTGCCATCCAACCATTCAGTCTTAATGGTACAGATGAAAAACTGGGAACCGTTCATTTTGGGTCCAGCATTTGCCATGGACAAAATGCCGGGACCTATATGCTTCAAGATGTAGTTCTCATCATCAAATTTCTCCATATAGATGGACTTGCCGCCACTGTCATTATGGCATGTAAAGTCACCACCCTGGCACATAAACCCTGGAATAATTCTGTGAAAGCAGGGACCCTTATAACCCAATTCTTTCTCTCCAGTGCTCAGAGCGTGAAAGTTTTCTGCTGTCTTTAGAACTTTGCAAATAACTCGAATGAGACGTGGCCCAAGGGTTTGCCGTCCACAGCGATGTTGAAGAACACGGTGGGGTTGACCATGGCTGATAGGAAAAGGCTCAAGGCGGCGGCATCTGCAAAGCCTTCTTTTTCCTTCTTAAGACACAGAATATTGCTCTGTTGCCCAGGCTAGGTTGCAGTGGTGTGATCACAGCTCACTGTGCTCTTGACCTCCTGGGCTCAAGCAATCCTCCTGCCGCAGCTTCCCAAGTAGCTGGGACTATAGGTGTATGCCACCTCTCCCAGCTAATTATTGTATTTTTTTGTAAAGACAGAGTCTTGCTATGGTGCCCAACCTGGTCTTGAACTTCTGTTATCCTCCTGCCTCCCAAGTGCTGAGATTGTAGGCGTGAGCCTCTGCCCCTGGCCTCTTTCTCCTCAAGCATTGGCTTTGAAATCTTATGAAATCCAAATGGAAGGGCACCCACGTTAACAAGTATGTCTTGGTGTTTTTAGTTCATCAGAATCCCTGCCAAGGCTTTATTTTTAAATGTAGAGCTTAAAGTATGTTATCCTCAGCTCTGAGCCAGTCAAAGGAAGCAAAAGTAACAAACTGTCTTCTCCAGAACATACGGAAAGGCACTGCTTCCAGAGGAATAAAGGAGAAATTCTAGAGAGAATGATCTAGTACAACAGAAGTTTCATGTCACCAACAGCTGTTTTCCAGGAGAGAATTTTTTTTTGTTTTTTGAGTTAGAGTCTCATTCTGTCACCCACGCTGGAGTGCAGTGGCATGCTCATGGCCACCACAGCCTTGACCTACTGGGCTCAGGCACTCCTTCTGTCTCAGTCTTCCAGTAGGTGGAACTACAGGCATGCACCACCATGCCCGACTAATTTTTTTGATTTATTGTAGAGATGAGGTCTTGCCGAGTTGCCCTGGAGGATCTTGAACCCGTGGGCTCAGGCAATCCTCTCACCTTGGCCTCCCAAAGTGCTGGGATTATAGGCGTGAACCACTGTGCCCAGCTGAGAATTCTTAAACTATGGAGTTTATGGAAAGATGGAAGGAAGGAAGGGAGTGAGAGAAAAGAGGAGGGAGGGAAGGAAGAAGGGAGGGGAGAAGGAAAGAGGGAGGGAAGAAAGGAAGGAGAGAAGGAAGGAAGGAAGAAGGGAGGGAAGGAAGAAAGAAAGGAGAGAAGGAAGGAAAGGAGAGAAGAAAGGAAAGAATGAAGGAAAGAAAGAAGGAGAAGCCAGCTCGGTGGCTCAGCCTGTAATCCCGCGCCTTGGGAGGCTGAGGTGAGTGGATTGCCTGAGCCCACGGGTTCGAGACCCGCCTGGGCAACTTGGCGAGACCTCATCTCTACAGTAAATCAAAAAATTAGCTGGGCGTGGTAGCGCGCGCCTGTAATTCCGGCTACTCAGAAGGCTGAGGCGGAAGGATCGCCGGAGCCCAGCGGCTCGAGGCTGCGGTGGCCAGGAGCGGCCACTGCACTCCAGTCTAGGCGACAGAGTGAGACTCCGACTCAAAAAAAAAAAAAAGAAAAAGAAAAAGGAGAGAAGGAAGGAAGAAGGGAGGGAGGGAAGAAAGGAGAGAAGGAAGGAAGGAGGGAGAGGGAGGGCAAGAAGGAAGGAAGGAAAAAAGCTATTCCTGTAAACACCTAAGTCCAGAGGAGGTGAACGTTCCTGTCTTAGACACCTACACTGGAAAGGGGAGGGAGGAGGACAGGACCATCCAGCATTCAGGATCAATATTAACCTACTGCCCTCAGTGAGATTCCTCTGCTTGGAGGTGCCCTTCCTTGGCCTGCAAAGTACTTCGAACAGGGCCTTGTCTTTCTCTGGTCTTTGTTTCCACCCTTCCTCCCTTTTCATTGTGCCAGGGTCCTCTAAAAGATCCTAATTGCACCTCCAAACTCAGATTCACAAACTGAGGTCATCTGCATGCGGGAGACATCCTCAGAGAGTTCAGGGTGCTTGGAATATTTGGAGGATTCTTTTGCAGAGTCTTTTGATGTGCTCAGTATTTTTAAAACCTTTCATTGATTTAATCTAAAACACATCATTCGTTTCCTTGCTTTCAGCATTCTGGGGTTTCCACGTCTCCCTTCTCCTTTCTGTGAATGCTGTATTCATTATTAATAAAGACTTGACAATAGAATAGAAAATTACATGTAGTGTTACTGGATATTCAAAATTCTACGTGTTTGAGTTTATTGTTGGAGTTAGAATGTCATGAGGGAAAAAAAACAAAAAGAGAGTGTTGGCAGTGCAGTTGGAGAGGTAATAGGTTAACGTATAATGTAGAAGTCTGTGTAATGGATAGTTTTATTCATCATAAAATTTTCAAAGGACTCGCAGATGTGTGGCCCTTGCAGCTGTTTCCCCTCCTAATGGCGTTAGGCTGTGACTCAGAGGAGTCTTGTGCCAAGGAATTCTGGCAGCACCCAAGGCTCTTGTGATATTCTCAGAGAGGAAATCATTCACTGTGTGCAGGGGCGATGATGACAAACCGATAAAGGCAGAATGGGGGAGAGACTGGTGAAGAAAGGCAATGGGGCCTCTGACAGGCACAGAATTCTTTCTGCTGACTTACCTAAATCTATTTACAAAGTCTAGTTGTTGCTGTTTTGTTGTTGTTTTAATGTTTTTGTTCCTGTTGGGTTTTTTTGTTTTTCGGAGTCAGAGTCTCACTCTCACCTAGGCTGGAGTGCAGTGGTGCAATCACAGCTCACCATAGCCTCTATCTCCTGGGCTCAGGTGATCCTTTGGCCTTAGCCTCCCAAGTAGCTGGGACTAAAGGTGTGCACCAAGCTTGACTTTTATGTATTTATTTATTGTAAAGATGAGGTCTTAGCCAGGCTCGATGTCTCAACCTGTAATCCCGTGCCTTGGGAGGATGAGGTGAGTGGATTGCCTGACCCCGCGGGTTCGAGACTCGCCTGGGCAACTTGGTGAGACCTCATCTCTATAATAAATCATCTCTACAATAAATCAAAA
>NW_007257272.1:45678-46328 GCF_000164805.1 Carlito syrichta | reverse complement strand
GGGGACAGAGACTCCAACTCAAAAAAAAAAAAAAAAAGATGAGATCTCATTATGTTGCCTAGGCTGGTCTCGAAGTAGTCCTGGGATCAAGCAATCCTCCCACCTCAGCCTCACAAAGTGCTGTAATTACAGGTATGAGCCACAATAACTAACCCAAAGTCTGTTTTTTTGGGGGAGTGAATCAGAGTGGCCTATGCACAAAAGGTTGAGAACAGAACTGCAATTTGGAGTGCAAATTCTCCAGCCAGGTGTCAGAAAGCCCTCACCTGTTTAGAAGAATGGATGTGTTTGAGAGTCCTTTTGCTGCCCTAGTGACTTCTCATCATAACCCTGGCCTCTAGGGCAGTGCTGCTTGAGCTGGACTGAGCTAGGAGCCACCGAAGCATGCTAGTTGAAATGCTGATTCCGGATTTGGAAGACCTGGGAGAGCGACTTCCAAAGACAAAACCAAAGCCAGGCTCGGTGGCTCAGCCTGAAATTCCGTGTCTTAGGAGGCTGAGGTGAGTGGATTGCCTGAGCCCGCAGGTTCGAGACCCACCGGGGCAACTTGGCGAGACCTCATCTCTATAATAAATAAAAAATTAGCCGGTCGTGGAAGCGCGTGCCTGTAGTTCCAGCTACTTGGAAGGCTGAGGCGGAAGGATCGCTGG
>NW_007257272.1:43067-45172 GCF_000164805.1 Carlito syrichta | reverse complement strand
GCCCAGTTAATTTTTTTGATTTATTGTAGAGATGAGGTCTCACCAAGTTGCCCAGGTGGTTCTTGAACCCACGGGCTCAGGCAATCCACTCACCTTAGCCTCCCCTTAAAGAGACTGATTCTACTCAGGACACAGAGAGAGTGAGAAGGTCTAGATCAAAGATCTGAGTCTTGGCCGGGTAGTTTCGCCTTTGCCTTTGACAGAGTAGACCAGGCAAATCACGGGGAGGATAGTTTCCAACCATAGTTGCTTTGCAGTCAAGGTAGGTCTCTGTCTGGCAGCTGAACAGGATGCTTGTCTCTTTGCCTCTGTGGTTTTACCAGCTATTCATAAGTTAGAATGAGGAGGGGGAGGGTCTGGGTCTGGCCTCATCCCAGGTCCACACAGGAACTGTCCGAAAGTCTGGCAGGAGTCATGAGAAAAAGTGAACACCAAGTGTTATCTAAGTTCCACAGGGAAGAGGGGACACAAAGGGTGGAGGATTTCCTCAGAGCAGTGTGTTTTGGGAGCACAGGGTTCAGTGAAGGCCCAGCATGGGCAGTGACAAATACCCAAACCCTTGGCAACTGCCTGTGACTTGGCAAGGCAGAACTGGACATAGTTTGGGGCAGCAGGGGAAGGAGGCACTGCCTGTGGTACCCGGGGCATTTGTTGGTGGCTAATTGCCCATCATGTGACAACCTGAAAGTCCAGGTGGAGAGAAGGCCAGCGTGGGAAGAGTCACTTGGCCCTTCTTCAGTATCTGCCAGCATGTCTGCTCATGAGGTAGATTTTTTTTTTTTTTTTTGAGTTGGAGTCTCACTCTGTCACCCAGACTGGAGTGCAGTGACATCTCCCGGCCACGGCAGCCTCGACCTGCTGGGCTCCGGTGATCCTTCCGCCTCAACCATCCAAGAAGCCGGAACTACAGGTGCGCGCTACCACACCCGGCTGGTTTTTGATTTATTGTAGAGACGAGGTCTCGCCAAGTTGCCCGGGTGGGTCTCGAACCCACGGGCTTAGGCAATCATCTTGCCTCAGCCTCCCAAAGTGCTGGGATTACAGGCTGAGCCACCGAGCCCAGCCATGAGGTAGATTTTTAAACTTTGGAGACCTTGGCCCCTGTGTCCTCCAGGGTGAACATCACACAAGTATCCCCAGCAAGGATGTTCTGCCTGCTGAGGAAACCTGGCCTCACCTTCTCTCCAGGAGACCATGCTGCTCTGCCCCCTCACCTGGAGTTGACATGACCAGAACCACCTGGGACATCTCCATGATGACCATGAGTGCTGGGTGACTGACAGGCTGCTCCTGAAGGGTTCTGGGCCATCTCCCCTCCCCAATTCCTGTGTGTCACACGGGGGCCAGAGGAAAAGAGAATGCACACAGAAACTGGGCAGTATAAGGATGTGTTTAAAAGGCACTGTCTCAGCCGGGCTCGGTGGCTCAGCCTGTAATCCCAGCACTTTGGGAGGCTGAGGCGAGTGGATTGCCTGAGCCCGCGGGTTTGAGACCCACCTGGGCAACTTGGCAAGACCTTGTTTCTACAGTAAATTAAAAATTAGCCAGGTATGGTAGCGCACGCCTGTAGTTCTGGCTACTGGGAAGACTGAGGCAGAAGGATCGCCGGAGCCCAGCAGGGCGAGGCTGCGGTGGTCAGGAGCATGCCATCGCACTCCAGTCTGGGTGACAGAGTGAAACTCCAACTCCAAAAAAAAAAGGCACCTTCTCCACGCTGCAGCTAGGGGATGTCACAGTGTCCCTGGATTAGCGAGAGGTGGGGGCCACCAGCTGAAGGCAGATGATGCTATGGCTGTGATTAGAGGAACACTGTGCCCAGGGTGAGCCCAGCATAAATTCCCAGCCTCACCTTCCTCTGATCCTCTGCCAGGAGGCAGGGAAGAGGATGGGTGGGAGGGCACCAGCATCACTGGCTTTCCTGGAGGACCAGGGCAGCCTTGCACTACTGCCTCTTAAATGGGTGCTCCTTGCACAGAGTGGATGGGAATGCCTTTCCTAGGGCAGTGGTTGCCTCTAGGGACACCGAGAGTATTTTTATTTATTGGTATCTCTATTTTTTTTTTTTTTAGTTGGAGTCTCACTCTGTCGCCCAGACTGGAGGGGGG
>NW_007257272.1:33333-42738 GCF_000164805.1 Carlito syrichta | reverse complement strand
CTCGAACCCGCGGGCTCAGGCAATTCACTCACCTCAGCCTCCCAAAGCGTGGGATTACGGGCTGAGCCACCGAGCCCAGTTGGCATCTCTATTTTTATTTGCTTTGTTAAATTTTGTTTACCCTAAAGTTGCCTCCTTACATTTTTTTTTTTGAGTTGGAGTCTTATTCTGTTGCCAAGGCTGGAGTACAGTGGCACGCTCACGGCCACCGCGGCCTCGACCTGCTGGGCTCCGGCGATCCTTCCGCCTCAGCCTTCCGAGTAGCCCGAATTACAGGCATGCGCCACCACGCGCGGCTGATTTTTGGATTTATTGTAGAGCTGAGGTCTCGCTGCCCAGGCGGGTCTCGAACCCGCGGGCTCAGGCAATCCACTCACCTCAGCCTCCCAAGGCGCGGGATTACAGGCTGAGCCACTGAGCCCAGCTTATTTTTTTATTTATTGTAAAGACGAGGTTTCACCAAGTTGCCCAAGCTGGTCTTGAACCCCCTGAGTTCAGGCAATCCTCTCGCCTTAGTCTACCAAAGTGCTGGGATTATAGACTTGAGCCACTGAGCCCAGCCTCCTTACATATTTTAAGTTCAAACTAAAGGTTTCTGGGTACAGACTGAACTGTTACCTACCTGGGTGTGTAGACAGACGGGAACCTACTCTTGTGCCAGTCACCAAGTCTTGGCCAATTACAGGAGGCCAGTGTTCAAACTGTTCAAAGAAAGCAGAGCTTCTAAATCCAGCTGTCCCTGTTCTTCACTTCTGTGTTCTGCAGGTCACTTTCCTCCTTCTGTCCATAAATGTTATCTGACTCTGTGGCAGCCCCAGAATCACTCTGAACCTGTCTGGTGCTGGGTGTTGCTTGATTCTTGAATGGTTCTTTACTCAATTAAATTCTGTTAAATTTAGTTAGTTTGTTTGTTTTAAAAAAGAGAGTCTCACTCTGTTGCCCAAACTGGAGTACAGTGGTACGATAATAGCTCAGCCTCCAATTCCTGGGCTCAAGTGATCTTTCTACCTCAGCCTCCTGAGTAACCGGGACTACATACATAAGATGCCATGCCCAGTCCTAAATTCTGTTTAATTTTTTTTTTTTTTTCGCGTAGGAGCCTCACTCTGTTACCCAGGGTGGCACGTTCATGGCCACTACAGCCTTGACAGCTGGGCTCAAGTGATCCTTCCACCTCAGCCTTCTAAGTGCCTGGAACCACAGGCGAATGCCACCGCACCTGGCTAACTTTTTGATTTATTGTAGAGACGAGGTCTCGCCAAGTTGCCCAGGCTGGTCTCAAAGCCCTGGGTTCAGGCAGTCCTCTCGCCTCTGACCCCCAAAAGTATCTATCTTTTTTTTTTTTTTTCAGTTGGAGTCTCACTCTGTCACCCAGGCTGGAGTGCAGTGGCATGCTCACGGCCACCCAGCATCGACCTGCTGGGCTCTAGCTATCCTTCTGCCTCAGCCCTCCAAGTAGTTGGGACTACAGGCACACACTACCACACCTGGCTAACTTTTTATATATTTATTGTAGAGACAAGGTCTTGCCAAGTTGCCCAGACTGGTCACGAACTTGCAGGCTCAGGCAATCCACTCGCCTCGGCCTCCCAAAGTGCTGGGATTACAGACTGAGCCACCGAGCCTGGCTAAATCTGTTTCTTAACAGCTTCCATAGTTGAACTTTTAACAGTGTGTGTTATTTGATGAAATCTAATATGACTGTTTTAGAATATATATCAATACCAGTGCTAACACAGAGACACACCAGAGCATCTGACATCCCATTCCTGGCTCAGGGAAGAATCTTCCCATCTCCTCTAAAATAGCGACCTGGGACTCTAAATGGTCTGTGTGGCCAAGAAGAGAGTGAGCCCTGGACACTGCAGTGGGACCTGAGGGTGGCTATAGGACTGATAGTGACCAGGTCACTACGGGATATAGTCACCCTCCAGGAATCTCATCTATGAGCTGTAGTTTTTATTCGGGGGTTCATTCCATAGGCACAATGGGTGAATGCTATCCCCAGCCCCTCCTCTCCTGGGAAGTCAGGAGGTCAGCCTGATGTTTTGTAGCTGGAAGTTTCAGTCCTCCAATGACATGGTTGTCCTCTCCTGTATGACCAGCCCCATCCTGAGCCCCTGACCTGAGGGTCCACCAGGAGTCCACTTCCTTTGCGTCAATTCTGAGTAACAAAGACACTCCTACCACTCTGGGAAGTCCAAGGATTTAGAGGCTTCCTCCCAGGAACAGGGACAAAGACCAACCAAATTCTTTGTTACCCAGCAGCTCCCTCGTGGCACCACAGACAGTGGCACCTTCCCAGGAGTCAAAAGACAACTCTCGAATCAGTCTTCTCTCCTCCGGAGCCACCCAGAAAGCCACACCCCTGTGAAAGCCTGAGGGTGCTGAGGGGTCTACAACGGTCCCCCAAATTGCCTGAGTTGCCCAGAAACACTGGTGGGAGGAAAGCCTAGACTGAAAAGTGGAGCGATGGCACTTGCTAAGAGTCCTTCTCTTAGGAATATTGGCATTGCCAATGCAACAGTTGACAACAAAAAGTATTTTTAGAGTTGCAGCTGACCCAACAATCACACAGTTCTTTATGACTTCTTACGTTTGTATATGTTTGGGTGTTTTAGACAGGATCTCACTCTGTCACCCATGCTGGAATGCAGTGGCTCGATCATAGCTCACTGCAGCCTTTACCTCCTGGACTCAAGTAATCCTCCCACCCTAACCTCCTGAGTAGCTAGGACTAAAGGTGCATGCAACCACTCTAAGTTTTTTCTATTTTGTAGAAAAGAGTTTTCACTATGTTGCCCAGGCTGGTCTCGAACTCCTGGCCTCAAGCAATCCTCTGGCCTTGGCCTCCCAAAGCACTGAGATTACAGGCATGAGCCACCATGTCCAGTCCCACATTTAGATTTTTTCTTTTAGATTAAAAAATACGGATTATTTAGAAAGTAAATTGGAGAGAGAGAGAAAGAGGAGATTCACTTCCCCAAAGTAGGTGAGGGGGCCAAAGCTTAAGAGCACATGGCCAAACCACAGCTTACCAAGGCAATGGCCTAGCTTTTATTTTATTATTTTTTTATTTTTTGAGTTGGAGTCTCACTCTGTCGCCCAGGCTGGAGTGCAGTGGCACACTCACAGCCACCCCAGTGTTGACCTGCTGGGCTCCAGTGATCCTTCCGCCTCAGTCTTCCAAGTAGCTGAAACTATAGGTGCTCACTACCATGCCCGGCTAATTTTTTTTTTATTTTTATTGCAGAGACAAGGCACCGCCAAGTTGCCCAGGCTGGTCTTAAACCCGTAGGCTCAGGCAATCTACTCACCTCAACCTCCCAAAGTGCTAGGATTATAGGCTGAGCCACCAAGCCCAGCCTGTTTTGTTTTTTTTTAATTTTTGAGTTGAAGTCTCACTCTGTTGCCCAGGCTGGAGTGCATTGGCACATTCTTGGCCACCGCAGCCTTGACCTGCTGGGCTCAGGTACTCCTTTCACCTCAGCTTCCCAAGTAGCTGAAGCTATAGGTGCACACTGCCATACCCAGCTAATCTCTTTTATTTATTGTGGAGATGAGATCTCACCAAGTTGCCCAGGCTGAAGAACCTCCAGATCGCCTGAGCCCAACAGTTGAGGCTGCAGTGGCTGTGAGTGTGCCATTGCACTCTGCCCTGAGTGACAGAGTGAGACTCTGGCTCAAAAAAAAAAAACCTCAGGGAAATAAGGATGGAAAATATATGAAACAGAATTGGCAAAATGTTAATAATTTTGCAGCTGAAAGTTGAGCACACAGAGGTTTATTATACTCTTCTCTCTACCTTCATGTGAAAACTTCCAAAATAAAAAGTAAAAGAAGGCCAGGCATGGTGGCTCACGCTGTAATCCCAGCTCTTTGGGAGGCAGAGATGAGAGGACTGCCTGAGCCCAGGGGTTTGAGACTAGCTTGGGCAACTTGGTAAGACCTCTTCTCTACAATAAATTAAAAAATTAGGCCAGTGCAGTGGCTCATGTCTATAATCCCAGCACTTTGGGAGGCCAACATGAGAGGATTGACTGAGTCCAGAGGTTCGAGACCAGCCTGGGCAACTAGGTAAGACCTCATCTCTACAAAAAATTAGCTGGCCATGGTGCCACATGCCTGTAGTTCCAGCTACTTGGAATGCTGATGCAGAAGGATCGCCTGAACCCTGCAAGGAGAGGTAGTGGTGCCCGTGAGTGTGCCACTGCACTCCAGCCTGGGCGACAGAATGACAATCCAACTAAAAAAGAACCAAAAAACTAGCCAGGTGTGGTGGTACATGCCTGTAGTTCCAGCTACTGGGAAGGCTGAGGCAGAAGGATCACCTGAGCTCAGGAGGTTGAGGCTGTGGTAGCCATGATTGTGCCACTGCATTCCAGCCTGGGCAACAGAGTGAGACTCTGACTCAAAAAACAAAACAAAACAAAAAATAAATAAAAGATGATAATGATACATGCCCTTACCTGACACACAAGAATGCTGTAACTCTAAGTCTTGTCCTTAGGACACCTTTTACTCCTTGAAGAAGGTGCCACATAAACATGAGCTCAAGTTGTTACTTCATGGCCCTAAAATTACTGCATCACACCTTGAGGTATTGTTGACAAGGAGACAGAAAATAGATGAGAACCCATGGGCAGAATGACTATGAAAGTCAAAGATAAAAGCTTTCAAGGGCTGGGATGCTACTTGGAGGAGTTAATCTTAGTGTGAAAAACAGGAGGCCCATCTGGGCAAGTTGGTGATGTAGGAAATAAATTTGCAATGTATCAAAAGTATGTTGCCCGTAGCTGGCAATTTATTTCTGGAGTTCCATATGCGTAACATTTCCAGTCTCATAAATGATAAATAATACATTTTTATTTATAAATCACTGATGCCCAGAGGCAGATGAGCACACAATAAAAATAAGCTCTTGCAGAAGCTGGTTAATTTTCACCAAGCCGACTCATGACTCACGTTAGCATATTGTGATTCACTGAGTTTAGGGAATTAGTGAGTCAATGACAGAATCCAGGAAACAATGCCTATCACAACCTGAACTCTATACTGTGAAAAGTACAGTATGAGTTATAGAGGACAGAGTTGTTAAATATATTTTGTGATGATATGCTTGCTGTTAAAAATCAGTATCAAAAAATCTTTTTTTTTTGAGCTGGACTCTCACTTTGTTGCCCAGACTGGAGTGCAGGGGCTGCTCCCGGCCACTGCAACCTCGCCCTGCTGGGCTCCAGTGATCCTTCTGCCTCAGCCTTCCAAGTAGCTGGAACTACAGGCGTGCGCTACCACGCCTGGCTAGTTTTTTGATTTATTATAGAGATGAGGTTTCACCAAGTTGCCCAGGTGGGTCTCGAACCCGCGGGCTCAGGCAATCTACTCACCGCAGCCTCCCAAGGTGCAGGCTTACAGGCTGAGCCACCAAGCCCGGCTAGTATCAAAAATCTTCACCCTACTTGGAAAGAAGTGTTTGAGAATAAAGTATTGTTGGCTTCTTTGAATTGTCTGATCTTTCTATAATAGTATAAAGAGAATTATCTAAAAACTGGTAATAAATCTGGTCCAGCTGGGTGTGGTAACTCACACCTGTAATTCCAACACTTTGGGAGGTTAAGGTGGGAAGATTGCTTGAGGCCAGGAGTTCAAGTCCAGCCTGGGCAACATAGTAGGACCCCATCTCTACAAAAGAAAAAAAAATCTTAGCCGGGCTCGGTGACTCAGGCTGTAAGCCCGCGCTTTGGGAGGCTGAGGTGAGTGAATTGCCTGAGCCCGCGGGTTGGAGACCCGCCTGGGCAACTTGGTGAGACCTCATTTCCACAATAAATCAAAAATTAGCCGGGCGTGGTAGCGTACGCCTGTAGTTCCAGCTACTTGAAAGGCTGAGGCGGAAGGATCTCTGGAGCCCAGCAGGTCGAGGCTGCGGTGGCCGGGAGCGGCCATTGCACTCCAGTCTGGGCGACAGAGTAAGACTCCAACTCAAAAAAAAAAAAAAAAAGAAAAGAAAAGAAAAAGGAATCTTTTGAGACCAACCTGGGAAACATGGCAAAACCTCATCTCTACAATAAAATCAAAGAATTAAGCATGGTGACAGTAGGCCCATTTACTTGAAAGGCTGAGACAGAAGGACTGCCGGAGCCCAGGAGGTGGAGGCTACAATAGCTGTGAGTGTGCTACTGCACTGCAGCCTGGTTGACAGAATAAGACTCCAACTTAAAAAAAAAAAAAAAATTACGCCGGGCTCGGTGGCTCAGCCTGTAATCCCACGCCTTTGGGAGGCTGAGGTGAGTAGATTGCCTGAACCCACGGGTTCGAGACCCGCCTGGGCAGCGAGATCTCATCTCTACAATAAATAAAAAAAAAAAAAAAATCAGCCGGGCGTGGTAGCACATGCCTGTAATTCCGGCTACTCGAAGGCTAAGGAGGAAGGATCGCCGGAGCCCAGCAGGTCGAGGTTGCAGTGGCCAGGAGCGGCCACTATACTCCAGTCTGGGCGACAGAGTGAGACTCCAACTCAAAAAAAAAAAAAAATTACAGGAGACTTAATTCTGCATAAGAAACCATACCCATGCTTTTTCTCTTGTGGACCATCATCTCATAACTTGCGTCCCCCCCTCTTCCTTTGTCTTAGCTGAAGTAGGTATTACCCAAATATAATTTTTTACATTTAATTTCTTTTTTTTTTTAAGTTGGAGTCTCACTCTGTCACCCAGACTGGAGTGCAATGGCTGCTCCCAGCCACCGCAGCCTCGACCTCCTGGGCTCCGGCGATCCTTCCGCTCAGCCTTCCAAGTATCTGGAACTACAGGTGCGCGCTACCATGCCCGGCTAATTTTTGATTTGTTGTAGAGGTGAGGTCTCGTCAAGTTGCCCAGGCGGGTCTAGAACCCGTGGGCTCAGGCAATCCACTCACCTCGGCCTCCCAAAGTGCTGGGATTACAGGCTGAGCCACCGAGCCCGGCCACATTTAATTTCTTTTGTAGAGATGAGTGAAAGGACATAAGTCAATATAGCCAATGAACAGCCATTTTAACATTGTTTAGCTTTGTCATGTTTTTCTAGCAGTTCACTTTGATTTACCCTCCAATCAGTAGCCAAAGACAGAACCAGTTTCTCAGAGGTAGCTATTGATAATGGCTTTACAACCCCCTCCCCAGCTTGTTTTGTAAACAAGTTAACCTAATCAATTCTTCATGACCTGCGTGACAGACTCTATCAACACGGCAACTGTCATGTGACTAACCCATCCATCTGCCTGCTGTCCATCACCTGACGTCAGTACCTGTGCTTACCTGCCCTCTGTTTAATGTGGAGCAGAACACCACCCAATCACCTTAATGACATTCCCCCATCAAAGGGAAAGTTTAAAAGGATTCGACCTGAAGCAGCCATTTGTCATTGCTTCACTAAACTCTTGTGTGTCCATGTGTTCCTTGAGCTATGACTGCTGCCTTGTTTCCTAAGCTTTGGCCCCCTCTCCTACCTTAGAGAGGTGAATATCCTCTCTCTCTCTCTAATTTACTTTCTAGCCATTGCTTTGCTAAGCTATGGTCTGTCCACATGGCTTCTTGAGCTATGGCTGCTGCCATGTTTCCTAAGCTTTGGCCCTCTCCCCTACCTTGGGGAGATGAATCTCCTCTCTCTTCTCTCTTTCCAATTTACTTTCTAAATAAACTATATTTTCCAATCTGACTTTTGTGTAATTCTGTTGTGCAATTTAATCTTTCATGTGGTACCAGATTGCAGACCAGATACCCCCCATCAGGCCTTGCCTAACATTTTGGAGGCCCCGCTGGGATATATTTTCAACCTAACAGCGAAGATTTCATTATGTTGCCCAGGCTGATGTCCAACTCTTGGTATCAAGCAATCCTCTTACCTCAATCTCCCAAAGTTCTGGGATTGCAGGTATGAGCCATCATGCCCAGTCTTTGAGCCCAAATTCTAAACCACCTCTTTAAGTTTACTCATCTCTGAGTTTTATCCACGTATCCATGAGAAAATGGTCCCAAGGTGGTTGGATTATAGATTGGTTTTATGCCTTTCAGGGAGGTAGGAGTTAAAGGGAAAGACATAAATCCATCCATGGAAGGTGTACGTCAGTTTTGCTTGAAAGGGCAGGATTTCTTGAAGCAGGGGCTTACAAAGCATAGGTGGATTCAGAGATTCTTTAATCTACAACTGGTTAAAGGAACAAAACTTTGCCTAAAAACTTGGAGTTAGCAGAAATGAATGTTTAAGCTAAGATAATGATGCTGACCTATAATCTCAAGGCTTTGGGAGACCAAAGTGGGAGGCTTGTGTGAGGCCAAGAGTTTGAGAACAGCCTGGGCAACACAGCAAGAATCTGTCTCTACAAAACAAAAAATAATTAGCCGGGTGTGGTGGCACATGCCTGTAGTCCCAGCTACTTGAAAGGCTGAGTGGGGAGGACGGTTTGAGCCCAGGAGTTGGAGGCTGTGGTGAGCCGTGATCATGTCGTTGGTGAACTGTGATCATGTCACTGCACTCCAGCCTGAGAAATAAAGTAAGACCCTGACTCAAAAAATAAAAAATAAAGCATTAGCCAGGCATGGTAGTGCGTGCCTGTGTTCCAGCTACTTGGAGGGCTAAGGTGGAAGGATCGCCTGAGCCCACCCAGCAGGTCGAGGCTGCGGTGGCCGTGAGCAAGTCACTGCACTCCAGCCTGGGTGACAGAGTGACACTCCAACTCAAAAAAATAAATAAGCCGGGCTCGGTGGCTCAGCCTGTAATCCGCGCTTTTGGGAGGCTGAGGTGAGTGGATTGCCTGAGCCCATGGGTTCGAGACCCGCCTGGGCAACTTGGTGAGACCTCATCTCTACAATAAATCAAAAGTCAGCTAGGCGTGGTAGTGCATGCCTGTAATTCCAGCTACTCGGAAGGTTGAGGCGGAAGGATCGCCGGAACCCAGTAGGTCGAGGCTGCGGTAGCTGGGAGTGGACACTGCACTCCAGTCTGGGCGACAGAGTGAGACTCCAACTCAAAAAATAAATAAATAAATAAAATTAAATAAAAAATAAGCATAGATTTACCTTATGATCTGGCAATTCCACTTCTGAACATACTATACCCCCCAAACTGGAAGCAGGGTCTCAAAGAGATACTTGCACATTTATATTCATAGCAGCCTTATTCACAATACCTAAAACATGGTAGTGACCTGAGAGTTCATTGATAAATGAATGGATAAACAAAATGTGATCTGTCCACACAATGGAACATTACTGTAAGCAGCAATTATATGAAATGAGCTGCTACTTCAATTTCCTTTAAGATGTGTCCAGATGCCGGGCTTGGTGGCTCAGCCTGTAATCCCGCGCCTTAGGAGGCTGAGATGAGTGGATTGCCTGAGGCCGCGGGTTCGAGACCTGCCTGGGCAACTTG
>NW_007257272.1:31123-33313 GCF_000164805.1 Carlito syrichta | reverse complement strand
AATGAGCTGGGTGTGGTAGCGTGCACCCTGTAGTTCCAGCTACTTGGAAGGCTGAGGCAGAAGGATCGCCGGAGCCCAGCAGGTTGAGGCTGCGGTGGCCAGGAGCGGCCACTATACTCCAGTCAGGGCGACAGAGTGAGACTCCAACTCAAAAAAAAAAAAAAAAGATGTGTCCAGATTTAAATTAGATCCACAGCCCAGGGAGGATGTATGGGCTGTCATTTTTGTACAACTCTTTCCCACTGAAGCTATAATAGTAATCACAAAAGCCTTCATGGGGTTTGCGGTTTTAAAATAGAAGAAAATCCTATCTTAGGCTACAACATGAGTGAACCTTAAAGATATTACACTAAGGAAAATAAGCTTGAGAAATGTTTATTTAATTATTTTTGAATCAGGGTCTTGTTCTGTCACCCAGGCTGGAATGCAGTGGCACATTCACAGCTCACTGCAGGCTTGACCTCCTGGGCTCAGTGATCCTTCCACCTCAGCCTCCCAAGTAGCTGGGACTACAGGTACACACCACCATGCCCAACTAATTTAAAAAAAATTTTTGTAGAGACAGGTTCTTGCTATGTTTTCCAGGCTGGTCTGGAACTCCTGATGTTAGGCAATCCACCTCCCTTGGTCTCCCAAAGTGCTGGGATTGTGAGCTACCACCCTCGGTTTTGAGAAGTTTTGTGTTTTTATTTTTGAAGTGGAGTCTCACTCTGTCACCTAGGGTGAAGTCCAGTAGCACACTCACAGCCACTGCAGCCTTGACTTGCTGGACTCAGATGACCCTTCTGCCTCAGCCTTCCAAGTAGCTGGAACCAGAGGCATGCACCTCCATAGCCAGCTAATTTTTTGATTTATTGTAGAGACGAGGTCTCACTGTGTTGCTCAGGCTGGTCTTGAATCTCTGGACTCAGGCAATCCTCTCGTTTTTGCCTCCCAAACTGCTGGGATTACAGGTGTGAGCCACTGCACCTGGCATGAGAAATGTTTAAAATAAAGTATGCCACCACCCATAAAGCTGCATCTACACATCGGGAACCTTGGTTCCCTCATTGTTCCTCCAGTTGTCCATATCCTTACTGCTTTCAAAATTCCTCAGATAATTCTAGGTCATTAATTGTAAGTCAGAAGATCTTTGAATCCACCTATGACCTGTGGTCCCTGCTTGGAAATGTCCTGGGCTAAACTGGTATTAATACATCTCACATGTATTAATTTATGGTTTCTTGTAACTTCTGTAACTTCTGTCCTCCTATCATACAACCACAGCAGGCACATGTTCTCAGGACCTCCTGGGGAAGGATACCACAAGACTAGGTTACTGGCAAGAACCTGGACCAACACGTATACATATTTCAAAACAACATGTTGTATATGACCACTATATACAGTTTTATTTTTATTTTTTTTGAGTCGGAGTCTCATTCTGTCGCCCAGACTGGAGTGCAGTGGCACGCTCCCAGCCACCGCAGCCTCGACCTGCTGGGCTCCTGCTGGGCTCTGGTGATCCTCTCGTCTCAGCCTTCCAAGGAGCTGGAACTACAAGCGCGTGCTACCACGCCGGGCCAATTTTTTGATTTATTGTAGAGATGAGGTCTCGCCAAGTTGCCCAGGCGAGTCTCGAACCCATGGGCTCAGGCAATCCACTCACCTTGGCCTCCCAAAGTGCAGGATTACAGGCTGAGCCACCAAGTCCAGCTACAATTTTTATTTGTCAATTTAAATTTAATCAATTATTATTATTATTGTTGAGTCAAGATCTCACTCTGTCACCCAGGCTGGAGTGCAGTGGCATGCTCATGGTTCACCAAAGCCTCAACCTCCTGGGCATAGGTGATTCTTCACCTTAACCTCCAGAGTAGCTAGGACTACAGGTGTGCACCACAACACCCAGCTACTTTTTTGTGGAAACGAGGTCTCACTATGTTGCCCAGGCTGGTCTTAAAATCCTGGGCTCAAGCAATCCTCCTGCCTGGCCTTCCTAAGTGCCGGGATTACAGGCGTGAGCCACTGTGCCCAGTCAAAACATCTCAAAAGAGTTAGGCCTCTTTTGTCAACAACCCGAAAAGATATTTCTGTGACATATTTTGAGATGACTCTGCAAAGCCCTTCCTTGGGGAAAATTTTCATCTGTAGGGAATCTCCTTCTCTAGGAAGAGTCTGACTTTTTTTTTTTTTTTTTTGGAGTTGGAG
>NW_007257272.1:27749-31103 GCF_000164805.1 Carlito syrichta | reverse complement strand
CCACTCACCTCAGCCTCCCAAAGGTGCAGGATTACAGACTGAGCCACCGAGCCCGGCTAGAGTCTGACATTTTTAAAGACATTTACCACCTTACAGCTTTCATCTACATAGCAAGAACCTTGGAACCCATAAGCCCCTTTGTTTTTTTTTTTTTTTTTGAATTGGAGTCTCAGTCTGTCACCCAGGCTAGAAGCACACTCACAGACACTGCAGCTTCGACCTGCTGGGCTCAGGGGATCCTTCTGCCTCAGCCTTCCAAGTAGCTGAAACTACAGGTGCATGCTACCAGGCCCAGCTAATTTTTGTTTATTGTAGAGATAAAGTCTTGCCAAGTTGCCCAGGTTGGTCTTGAACCCGAGGGCTCACACAATCCACTCGTCTCGGCCTCCCATAGTGCTAGGATTACAGGCTGAGCCACCAAGCCTGGCCAAGACCCCTTGTCTTAATTCTAGCATTTCTTTTTCTTTTTGATTTATTGTAGAGCTGAGGTCTCACCAAGTTGCACAGGCTGGTCTCAAACCCCTGGACTCAGGTAATCCTCTCACCTCAGCCTCCCAAAGTGCTGGGATGACAAGTGTGAGCCACCACTCCTGGCTAGCATTTTCTATACTGACAAAATTCTTTAGAGAGAACTTAACTCTTTCAACCAATTGCCAATCAGAAAATCTTGGAATCTACCTATGACCTATAAGTCCCCCTTCTTCAAGATGTCCCATGTTTCCAGGTCTAGTCAATATAAACCTCACATGTATTGATTTATGCTTTTGTCTGTAACTATCTCCCTAAAACATAAAACCAAGCTGTAACCCAATCATATAGGCATATTTTCTCAGACCCTCCAGGGACTGTAGCTTGGGCTTTGGTCACTCAAATTTGGCTAAGAATAAACCACCTTAAATCTTTTACAAAGTTTGACTTTTTTGTCAACAATATATCTACCTGGAGATGGCAACAGATCCCACAGGTTGAGGGCTCAGTCCCCAAGACTATTCCCTGACTCCCAAGATATCAGTCATTAAGTCTAGGCCTCTGGAACATCTGACTTACTGGCAGTAAATTCATGTTCCCACAAGCTCCTCTTTGGGCCTAATTTTTTTTTTTTTTTTTGAGTTGGAGTCTTACTCTGTCACCCAGACTGGAGTGCAGTGGCCACTCCCAGCCACCGCAGCCTCGACCTGCTGGGCTCCGGCGATCCTTCCGCCTCAGCCTTCCGAGTAGCTGGAATACAGGCACATGCTACCATGCCCGGCTAATTTTTTGATTTATTGTAGAGATGAGGTCTCACCAAGTTGCCCAGGCAGGTCTCGAACCCACGGGCTCAGGCAATCCACTCACCTCGGCCTCCTAAAGCGCGGGATTACAGACTGAGCCACCGAGCCCAGCTGGGTCTAATTTTTTAATTTGTTAGAGTGGCTCACAGAACTTAGAGAAATGTGCCTACCGGTTTATTATTAATAGTATTAGAAAGGACACAGATAAAGAGGGCAAGGCATGTGAGAATGGATGAGGAGCCTTCATGCCTTCTCCAGGAGCCACCCGCCCGAAACAACCACATGTTTAGCTATCTGGAAGCTCTCTGAACCCTGTCCTTTTGAATTTTTATGGAGGCTTCATTATGTAGGCATGATTGATTAAACCACTGGGTACTGGTGATCACCTCAATCTTCAGGATCAAGCCTTGATCTTTCTGGTGTTAAGCCCCAATCCTGAAGCTGCCTAGGGACTGCCAACCACCAGTCAACTGTTAGCATACAAAAACAAAGGCTTTGGAGGTTCTGAGTGAGAGAGAAATAAGGAAGAAACTGTTTAGGTAGTTAGGGTGGGTCTCTGGTAAGACTCCACTTTACCTGAAGAAACAGAGCTGCAAGCTTCAAGTTCCAGACAAAAGCCACACCCATTCCCTTTTTTGCTGGCTGTCTTCCTTTTTCCGCATACCTTTTCCTAACTGGCCCTTTTTCAATCCTCTCCCCATTGGCCCTTTATATTATGGTGCCACTTTTTAGTTCTTCCTGCTAACCAATTAGGTTAGCATATTTTCAGTCCCTACCGCCAACCAATCAGCATGCTCCCGAGTCCTATAAACCTCTGGCCTCAATGGCCTTGCCTTGCCCCAGCAACCCACTTGGGTCTCCTCTTGCTGTGAGAGCTGCAACACTTGCTTTCCTAAATAAACTTTGACTTGCTTGCCTTGCAATGTTCACGATTCTTATTCTTCTTGGGACTCTCAGAATCAAGAGAGCTGTAACCTTCCTTGAGAATTTCGGATTCTCCAAAAAAGAGCTGAGAACCATAACACTCCTTGGAGCTCTGTGGTTGTTGGCATCCCTGAACCCTCAGGCACCATCACATCCTTGGTCTCGGGACACCATACGCCCTTGGTCGCCACGTGGGTCTTAGGCTGGCAGTACAGCCCTGGTGAGACTGCAACATGAGTGTTTTAGGAACTGTATTCCAGGAAATGGTCGAAGATCCAATATGTTTCTCAATATCACAGCAATTAACAGACTGAGGATTTAAATGCCGCTCTCTTAATGAGGAGGATGGTCGAGGCAAAATCTGAAAAAAAAAAAAAAAGACAAGATAAAGTTTGAGAGCCATGTTAAGGATATTTATCTCAAAATCAGATTATGTAAATGTACTTTATTTTTGTTTTTGAGTTGAAGTCTCACTCTGTCGCCCAGACTGGAGTGCAGTGGCTGTTCCCAGCCACCGCAGCCTCGACCTGCTGGGCTCCGGCAATCCTCCCGCCTCAGCTTTCCAAGTAGCTGGAACTACAGGTGCGTACTACCATGCTCGGCTAATTTTTTGATTTATTGTAGAGATGAGGTCTCGCCAAGTTGCCCAGGCAGGTCTCGAACCCACAGGCTCATGCAATTCACTCACCTCAGCCTCCCAAAGGCACCGGATTACAGGCTGAGCCACTGAGCCCGGCTCAATGTGCTTTTTTAAAAAGCACTGCAAACACATTACTTTTAAGATTTTACCAGACTGGGCTCAGTGGCTCAGCCTGTAATCCCAGCACTTTGGGAGGCCAAGGCAAGTGAATTGCCTGAGCCCATGGGCTTGAGACCAGCCTGGGCAACTTGGCAAGACCTCATCTCTACAATAAATCACACCATTACCCAGATGTGGTAGCACACACCTGTAGTTCCAGCTACTTGGAAGGTTGAGGCAGAAAGATTGTCAGAGCCCAGCAGGTCCACACTGGGTTGGTTGTGAGTGTGACTCCAGCCTAGGTGACTAAGTGAGAAAAAAAAAGATTTTACCACTTTGGTTAGTGGTAAAAGCACTGTGGAAATTTTTCTTCCTTCCTTCCTTCCTTCCTTCCTTCCTTCCTTCCTTCCTTCCTTCCTT
>NW_007257272.1:24240-27671 GCF_000164805.1 Carlito syrichta | reverse complement strand
AACTACAGGCGCGCGCTACCACGCCTGGCTAATTTTTAATTTATTGTAGAGATGAGGTCTTGCCAAGTTGCTCAGGTGGGTCTCAAACCCGCGGTCTCTGGCAATCCACTCACCTCAGTCTCCCAAAGTGCTGGGATTACAGACTGAGCCACCGAGCCCGGCTCTTTTTTTTTTTTTTGTCAGAGTCTCACTCTGTTGCCCAGGCTGGAGTGCAGTGCCACGCTCACAGCCATCACAGCCTCGACCTGCTGGGCTCAGGCAACTCTCCAGCGTCAGCCTTCCAAGTAACTGGAACCACAGGCACTTGTCGCCACACCCAGCTAATTTTTTGATATACTGTAGAGATGAGGTCTTGCCAAGTTGCCCAGACTGGTCTCGAGCCCCTGGACTCAGACGATCCTCTCACCTTGACATCCCAAAGTGCTGGGATTGCAGACATGCGCCACTGCGCCCGGCCTTTCCTTCCTTCTTTCTTTTTGAGTCAGAGTCTCACTCTGTCGCCCAGGCTGGGGTGTAGTGGCAAGATCATGGCCACTGCAGCCTTGACCTGCTGGGCTCAGGTGATCCTTCTGTCTCAGTCTTCCAAGTTGCTGGAACCACAGGTACGGGCCACTACACCTGGCTGATTTTTTATTTATTGTAGAGACGAGATCTCGCCAAGTTGCTTAGACCGGTCTTGAACTTCTTGGCTCAAGCAATCCTCTCACCTCTGCCCCTCAGAGTGTTGGGATTACAAGCACAAGCCACCACACCCAGCTTAAAATCTTTCTTTAACACCACCGAAGGCCCAGTGCAGTGGCTCATTTTTGTAATCCCAGCACTTTGGGAGGCCAAAGTGGGAAGATCACTTGAGTCCAGGAGTCGAGACCAGCCAGGGCAACATAGAGACCTCATCCTCACAAAAAATTTTAAAATATTAGCTAAGGCAGGGCATGATGGCTCAAGCCAATAATCCCAGCACTTTGGGAGGCTGAGGCCAGAGGATTGCCTGAGCCCAGGGGTTCAGGACCAGCCGGGCAACTTGGTGAGACCCCGTCTCTACAATATATCAAAAAATTAGCCAGGTGTGTTAGCACATGCCTGTAGTTCCGGCTACTTGGAAGGCTGAGGCGGAAGAATTGCCTGAACCCAGCAGGTTGATGCTGGGGTGGCCGTGAGCGTACCACTGCACTCCAGTCTGGGCGACAGAGTGAGTCTCTGCTTAAAAAAAAAATAAGCTGGGCATGGTGGCACACTCCTGTAGTCTCAGCAATTTGGGAGACTGAGGCAGAACCTGAGCCCAGGAGACTGAGGCTGTGGTGAGAAGTGATCGTGCCACCGCACTCCAGTCTGGGTAACAGAATAAGACTCTGACTCAATAAACAAAACAAAACAAAACAAAAACATCCCCAGTTGTATCTAACTGGCAACAGGCAGAAATTCTTGTGTATTTCAATAAACATTCATGGGTTTTTATTTCAGACACCGAAACTATTTTTCTTGGGAAAATAGTAACACATCTTCCAGACAACATGTTGGAAAGGAAGTAGACAAAATGGCTGTTTATCTGAATTCAAATAGACTGATCTTTTCTCTCTTCAGAAGCCACCTTGAGCTCACCTCCAGGGGGGAGGCCCTGTGTGACCTCTGAGGTGTGGGTGGTGGTGAGGGTGGAGTTACAGGGTAGCACAAGAAGCTTTGCTCCTTCCAAAGCCCCACACCAATCTAACTTTGAGTTGTTTTTCTTTGTTGTTGTTGTTGCTGTTGTTGAGACAAAGTCTCATCATGTCACCCAGGCTGGAGTGCAGTGAGTGGCGTGATCATAGCTCACAGCAACCTTGAACTCCTGGACTGAGTGAAACTCCTGCCTCAGCCTCCCAAATAGATGGTACTACAAGCATGTGCCACCATGCCTAACAATTATTTTTCATAAGGAGTCCTTCCTTCCATGTGTGAGCCTCAGAGCCTACCAAACCTGGGCACATCACTGAAGGAGGTAATTATTGATGGTGAATCCAGCGCTTTCTCCCTTTTCTGCAGACAGCCTTGTGAAAAGAAGAAAAACTAGGGCAGCAGGACATGGGTGGTGAAGAGCAATTCAGGGGAAGAGAGGGCTCCAGAATGATGACTTTAGATCTTCTGGGACCAGAGGGTGGGGTGAGGAAGGGCTTGGCCTCAGCCTGCCTCAAACTTGCAGCAGTGGCTTGTGCTGGGCTCTGGGTGACCGGAAACCCAGGTCTCACTGTTGAATTCCTGATATGGAGACCCACTATTGTATGTCCATATTGTCATTACCCTTAAAGAAAGGTATAACAAGCGTTTGAGTGGGTCTGCACATACCTACATTCCTGCGAATTATCAAAGAAAAGTGCTTCCCTTATCTCCTATACATTCCTAGTAAGAAGTCACTTCAAGGAATCCTTAACTCCTCTGCAAACTGTGATCATTCAACTGAAAAAATGAATCCTTATTTCTTTTATCAGTAGTCATAGATTTGAAAAGTATGCCATAAATTTTGTAATTTCTATTACTTCTTGCATATTATAACTGCTAATTAACAATATGTTGTAGTAAATAATGTTTTACTTTGTAAGAGGCTCTGTTAACTTCCTTACTCTATGGCAGGCTTAATCAACTCCTCTCTTTGGTGATACTGGAAAGAGAAACTATGAGATATCCCTGGTAACTGGCACCAGGAAATGTGGACCGTAAATGCTATTATTGACAAAATGCGGCTATAACTTAAGTTCTTTTTCTGTTTGTTTTTTGTTTTGTTTTGTTTTGTTTTTGAGTTGGAGTCTCACTCTGTCGCCCAAACTGGAGTGCAGTGACCGCTCCCGGCCACTGCAGCCTCGACCTGCTGGGCTCCGGCGATCCTTCCGCCTCAGCCTTCCAAGTAGCCGGAATTACAGGCATGCGCTACCAGGCCCGGCTGATTTTTTGATTTATTGTAGAGATGAAGGTCTCGCTGCCCAGGCGGGTCTTGACCCCGTGGGCTCAGGCAATCCACTCACCTCAGCCTCCCAAAGGTGCGGGATTACAGGCTGAGCCACCGAGCCCGGCAAGTGCAGCCATTTTAATACTGCTTAGCTCTGTCAAGTTTTCTTAGCAAATTGCTTAGCTTGCCCTCTAATCACTAGCCAAGGGCAGAATTGGTTTCCTGGAGGTAGCTATTGACAATTGTTTTTCAAATCCCTCCCCAGCTTGTTTTGTATTAATTAGTTTTGCTATTCCAAGTATTTGTTTTCCAGTCATAAGGATCAAACTAACCTAATCTATTATGATCAGCCCTTCATGAACTAAACATGACACAGACAGACCCCATCAACGTGGTAAAAGTTATGCAACTAGCCGGGTTTGGTGGCTCAGCCTGTAATCCCACGCTTTGGGAAGCTGAGGTGAGTGGATTGCCTGAGCCCGCGAGTTCGAGACCTGCCTGGGCAACTTGGTGA
>NW_007257272.1:19681-23542 GCF_000164805.1 Carlito syrichta | reverse complement strand
TAAAGGAGTTGTTCAGTTCAGTGTCTCCGGAAAGCTTAGCCCGAGATATATTGGACCGTTCACTATCTTGGCCCGGGTGGGCAGCTTGGCTTATCGCTTGCAATTGCCGGATTCCATGGCAGGGGTACACCCAGTTTTTCATGTCTCTATGCTGAGGAAGTTCTTGCAGGATCCGGACCATCAGTTTGAGATGGAACCAATTGCGGTGCAGTAGGATCTGACCTGGGAGTATCGTCCGGTGCGTATCTTGGAATCCTCGGAGCGTGTTTTGAGGAAAAAAAAAAAAAAAAAAAAAAAAAAGTTATGCAACTAACCCACCCATCTGCCTGCCATCTATCACTGTGATGTCAGTACCTGTGCTTACCTGCCCCTCTGTGATGATGTAAAACAGACCATCACCCAATCATCTTAAAGACCTGCTCCTCTCCAAGAGAAGGTTTAAAAGGCATTTAGCCAGGCGCAGTGGTTTACACCTATAATTCCAGCACTTTAGGAGGTAAAGGCGAGAGGATTGCTTGAGCCCAGGGCTTCGAGACCAGCCTGGGCAGCTTGGTGAGACCTCATCTCTACAATAAATTAAAAAAATTAGCCGAGCGTGGTGGTGTGTGCCTGTGGTTCCAGCTACTTGGAAGGCTGAGGTGGAAGGATCATCTTAGCTCAGCAGGTTGAGGCTGCGGTGGCTGTAAGGGTGCCACTGCACTCCAGCCTGGGCGACAGAATGAGACTCCAACTAAACATAGAAAATAAAATAAAAGACATTCAACTTCAAACAGCTGCACCATTGCTTTTGTTAAGCTCTGGCCCAGCCATGGATTCATTGAACTATGGCTGGGCCATGCTTTTCTTTAAGACTAGCCTCCTCCCGTCTAGGGGAGGTGGATCTCCTTTTCTCTTTCCAATCTACTTTCTAAATAAACTATATTGTCCAATATAATTTCGGTATAATTCTTTGCATCTTACCTGCAGCACCGGCTCTGCACACCAGCTCACTGAACTACCAATTCTCAATTATAAAAATGGACTGTGAAACCTCAGGGGCACACAGACACAGATGGTTCAAAAAATGCCAGAGTTGGCTGGACTTGGTGGCTCAGTCTGTAATCCCAGCGCTTTGGGAGGCTGAGGTTAGTGGATTGCCTGAGCCCATAGGTTCGAGACTTGCTCGGGCAACTTGGCGAGACCTCATCTCTACAATAAATAAAAAATTAGCCAGGCATGGTAGTGCACGCCTGTAGTTCTGGCTACTCAAAAGGCTGAGGCAGAAGGATCGCCGGAGCCCAGCAGGTAGAGGCTGCGGTGGCCAGGAGCGGCCACTGCACTCCAGTCTGGGTGACAGAGTGAGACTCCAACTCAAAAAAAAAAAAAAAGTCAAGAGCCAGGTTCTGCTCCCTGGAATTCTGAATTCAGAAATAAACTTCTGCAAGTTCCCTGGAGTCAAGAGACAGCAACTGAACATTAACTTGGACCGTAACATTTTCATTGCCTTACAGATTGCATGAGAACCAAAGGAGGACCTCCTGAGGATGGCTAACATGGGCCTGGTCACTCACATTTGGCAAGAATAAATCATCTTAAAATATTTTACAGAGTTTGGCATGCTTTAGTCAACACCAGTATGTCACACAGGGCCCCTGCTTATATGGGCCTAGGTTTGGTGCAAGGTTCTGCTGTCACTGCCTTGACATTTTTTTTTTTTTTTTGAGTTGGAGTCTCACTCTGTTGCCCAGACTAGAGTGCAGTGGCACGCTCATGGCCACTGCAGCCTCAATCTACTGGGCTCAGGTAATCCTTCCGCCTCAGCCTTCCAATTAACTTGAATTACAAGCACGCACTACAATGCCCGACTTATTTTTTTATTATTTACTGTAGAGATGAGGTCTCACCAAGTTGCCCAGCTAGTCTCAAACCCCTGAGCTCAGGCAATCCTCTTGGCTTGGCCTCCCAAAGTGTTGGGATTACAGGCTTGAGCCACCACACCTGGCTGACATTTTTTGTTGTTGTTGTTGTTATTGGTTTTTTTTTGAGTTGGAGTCTCACTCTGTCGCCCAGACTGGAGTGCAGTGGCCGCTCCCGGCCACCGCAGCCTCGACCTGCTGGGCTCCGGCGATCCTTCCGCCTCAGCCTTCCAAGTAGCTGGAATTACAGGCATGCGCTACCACGCCCAGCTGATTTTTTTATTTATTGTAGAGATGAGGTCTCGCTGCCCAGGCGGGTCTCGAACTGGCGGGATCAGGCAATCCACTCACCTCAGCCTCCCAAAGGCGCGGGATTACAGGCTGAGTCACCGAGCCCGGCTGACATTGTTTTTTAAAAATATATATAAGAGACAAATCCTGGCCATGTTACCCAGGCAAAAGTGCAGTCACAAAATCATGTGTCCCTGCAGCCTCGACCTCCTAAGGTCAAGCGATCCTCCTGCCTCAGCCACCCGCCTTGAAATTCTTCACAGTGTAGTTTTTGAACAGAACTTGTATCTCCATTTTGCACTAGGCCCTGCAAATTATGGATGGGTCTCGATTACTGAGAATTTTGGGTCCCCTTGAATTTTTCACCGAAGGCGTGTCTCACCAGCCTGCCTCGAGGGCCCTGCTGTAGCCCTTCTTTCTGAGAGGCAGTTCTGCAGCTCTACAAGCAATTGGCCATGGCTTCCTGGTGTTTGTGGAGCCCTGAAGGACCCAGAAGATGCCTTCAGGAGATACTCATGGGACCTACCCTGGCTCCCTCCCATTTGGGTAACATGGCCAGGATTTGTCTCTTATATATATTTTTAAAAAACAATGTCAGCCAGGCTCGGTGGCTCAGCCTGTTATCCCGCGCCTTTGGGAGGCTGAGGTGAGTGGATTGCCTGATCCCGCCGGTTCGAGACCCGCCTGGGCAGCGAGACCTCATCTCTACAATAAGTCAAAAAATCAATTCCCATTTGGGACCTGCATTTCTTCCTGGGGTAGGGTGGGGACTGCAGGGTTGTCCTTCAAGCTGTGTAATGAACTCAATGCACTGATTGCACTTGGTGGGCCTTTGCATAAATAAACGTTTCTGCAAAAATGAACGCCAGTCAGACAAACCACGTGCCTTCCTAGCACTGGGGACTGTGTTGTACCGTCATAGTAAAGTCCCCAATGGGACTTGTGAGTACACTGTGATAGGTCATCAATTAGGGTGGTCTTCCAAGCACAGCTTGAAACACAGATCATGGTTGTCTGTGTCCCCAGGAGGCCGACTTAACCTGGAGCTAGACCAGCATATGGGTCACCTGGTGGGAAAGCGTGCTCGCAGGAGACCAGAAACCAGTCCGAAGCACCGTGACTACCAAGTGGACATCAGGAGTACGGTGCTGGAGCCTCACAACCGGGGGGAGGGGGGATAGGCAGCGCCTGGGGTCAGGCCCTGTCCCTGGACAGAGATCTCATGTGCAGGGCACTCTGGCCGCCGGGGGTTGGGGCGCATGTGCGCATCCACTGTGCTGCCCTGGCCCGCGCTACGCGCTGCACTCCGGGGTCCCGGGAGGAAAGCGGCAAGGAGACCGTGGGCTGCACCCACAGGGGGCGGGCACACTGTAGCGTTGCAATGCCCCTGGGAACCGCGGATGGTACAACCTGCCGTCCCCGCTTGCCCACAGCAGATGGTTTCTCCCGATTCCGCAAACCCCGCTTGGGCGATGGCGGAGCAAGCGGAGGGGGCGTGGCGCGCGCCCGAGGCCACGCCCACAGTGCATAGTAATGAGGCGGCAAGCTCCGCCTTTGGGGCGGGGTGGACCGATGGGGCTCAGGCGCAGCCCTTTGGGGGCGGGGCCTGTATCCGGGGGCGAGGTGGGGACGGGGGCGGGAATGGGAGCTGCCCGGCCCCCGGCCTCGCTCCCCG
>NW_007257272.1:9711-18710 GCF_000164805.1 Carlito syrichta | reverse complement strand
GGTCCCCGTTGTCCTGGCATTAGTTTTGAGAGCGACTCAGGTTAAGCTGCGAGTCTGGGGTCGGTGACCAGTCTGGCAGCTCGACAGGGCTTAACGTTCCTGTTGAGAGAAATCGTGTCACTTGAGAAAAAGTGGGAAGACGGAGTCGGCTGTGGTTTTTCCTCGTGGCTCCTTATTGGGACAGTGGCTCTGCGAGTTAGAGGACGTCTAGGAGCGCGTTCCCAGAGCGAAGGTCTGCGAAAGTAGACCTGGAGGCCAGGCCAAGTCACCCTGCACGTGTGCCTCTGCTGGGCTTGAGGACACAGCTGCAGCAGTGCAGTCGATGTGGCTTGTGCAAGGGGCTTCTGTCGCTGTTCAGTTAAGAGTTAGTTTTCTAAGAAAGTATGTGATTTTTCTTAAACTGTAGGGACTTTCCTCTGAAGGGCAAGAGAAGCTCACTCCTTTAGTTAGGTCTGATTGTGTGGTTTTTTTCCTACTGTGTGGAAAAGGGGCCCTCTCTGAGGATCACAAGGAAGGCTTGAGGTGACATGTGAACCCATCTGCCAGTGCAGTTGTTGGTGATGCTCTGGAATCTCCAAGATGTGTTGATTTGGGAGATGGCAGAGTGGCTGAAATCTGCTTTTTTTTTTGAGTTGGACTCTCACTCTGTCGCCCAGACTGGAGTGCAGTGGCCGCTCCTGGCCACCACAGCCTCGACCTGCTGGGCTCCGGCGATCCCTCCCCTCAGCCTTCCGAGTAGCTGGAATTACAGGCGTGCACTACCATGCCCAGCTGATTTGTAGAGATGAGGTCTCGCCAAGTTGCCCATGTGGGTCTCGAACCCGCGGGTCCAGGCAATCCACTCACCTCAGCCTCCCAAAGCGCTGGGATTACAGGCTGAGCCACAGAGTCCGGCTGAAATCTGCTTTAATTTACTCAGCACTGGGAGTGACGTCTGACTCCTCTAGGTGCCGTACAGGCGACCTCAGAGCGTGGGAGCTGGGCTCCAGACTGTCTCCACAGAGCAAATGTCGCCATAAAGCAGGTGATGTGAATTTTTTGGTTTCCCAGTTCATATAAAAGTTGTATTTACACTATACTGTAGTTTATTCAGTGTGCAATAGCTGTATGTCTGAAAAGAAAAAAAGCCATACCTTAATTGTAAAGAGACTTCTGTGCTAAAAATGCTAATGATCATCTGAGCCTTCAGTGTGTTGCCATCTTTTTGCAGCTGGAGGATCTAGCCTCCATGTGGATGGCTGCTGCCAGTCAGGATGGTGGCTGATGATTGGAGTGGTGCAGTTTCTTAAAATAAGGCGAAGTGAAGTTTGCCACGTCAATTAATTCTTCCTTTCTCGAATGACTTCTCTGTAGCATTTGATGCTGGTTGATAGCATTTTATGCACTGAGGAAATTCTTTGAAAATTGGACTGTATTCTCAAACCCTGCTGTTGCTTTATCAACCAAGTTTATGTAATATTGTAAATATGTTGTTGCCGTTTCAACAGTGTTGACAGCATCTTCACTGTGAGTAGATTTTCATCTCAAGAAACTATTTTCTTTGCTCATTTATAAGAAGCAACTTCTAATTAATTGACTCCCCACATCTGCAATTCCTTCCTCCACTGAAATCTTGAGGGTTGGAATCAACTTCTTCCAAATGCCTGTTAATGTTGATATTTTGATCTCCTTCCATGAATCACAAGGCATTTAGAATGGTGATTCCTTCCAGAAGGTTTTCAGTGTACTTAGCCCAGATTCATCAGAAGAATCACTGACTATGGCAGCTATAGCCTTATGAAATGTGTTTCTGAAATAACTAAGACCTGACAGTTGAAATTACTTCTTGATCAGCTGCAGAATAGGTGTGTTAGCTGGCATAAAAGCTTTAATAATCTTGTACATCTCCAGAGCTCTTGAGTGACCAAGTGCATTGTCAATAAGCAGTAATATTTTGAAAGGAATCTCTTTTTTTCCTGAGCTGTAGATCTCAACAGTAGGCTTCAAATATTCAGTAAATCATGGTGTAAACCTATGTGCCGTCATCCAGACTTTGTTGTTCTACTTTTAGAGTACAGAAGGAGTCGATTTAGCATAATCCCTAGGAACCCAGGGATTTTTTGAATGGTAAATGAGTATTGACTTTATTTTATTTTTTTGAGTTGGAGTCTCACTCTGTCAGCCAGGCTGGAACGCAGTGGCACGCTCAAGGCCACCGCAGCCTTGACCTGCTGGGCTCAGGTGATCCTTCTGCCTCAGCCTTCCAAGTAGCTGGAACTACAGGTACGTGCCACCAAGCACGGCTAATTGTTTGGTTTTTTGTAGACATGAGGTCTCTCCAAGTTGCCCAGGCTTCTCTCGAACCTGTGGGCTCAGGCAGTCCTCTCACCTCTGCCTCCCAAAGTGCTGAGATTATAGGCATGAGCCACCGTGCCCTGCCGAGCTTTGACTAACTTAGTCACCAGCCGCTTGGCTAACTTAGTCACCAGCCGTGTGAACCCCTAACAAGAAAGTCAACCTGTCCTTTGATGTTCTGAAGCCAGACATTGACTCCTCTGTGGCTATGTAAGTCCTAAATGGCATCTTCTTTCAATAGAAGGCTGTTTCGTCTGCATTACAAGTATGTTGTTTAGTGTAGCCACCTTTATCAATGATCTTAGCTGTATCTTCTGCATAACTTGCTGCATCTTCTCCATCAGCACTTGCTGCTTCATCTTGCACTTTTATGTTTGGAGATGACTTCTTTCCTTAAACCTCATGAACCAACCTTTTCTGGCTTCCATCTTGTCTTCAGCAGCTTCCTCACCTCTCTCCCCCTTCTTAGAATTGAAGAGAGGGCCTTCTCTGAATTAGGCCTTGGTTTAAGGGAATGTTGTGGCTACCTTAGTTTATCCAGACCTTGCATACTTTCCTCATATCATCAGTAAGGCTGTTTCTCTTATTATTTGTGTGTTCCCTGGAGTAGCACTTTTCATTTCCTTCAAGACCTTTTCCTTTGCATTCACAACTTGGCTAACCTTTCCATGAAAGAGGCCTAGTTTTCAGCTTATCTGTTTTCAACATTCCTTCCTTACTACGCTTAATCATTTCTAGCTTTTTTTCTTTTTTTTTAAACTATCTTTTATTTATTTATTTATTTAAAGATGTGGGGTACAATTCAGGGTTAGGTATACAAATGTTCATTATGCAGGTACCCTTGTTGGTGAGGTGTGCCCCGCTTCCCCAGGCTGATTCTCACTATTGCCAATCCTGCTTCCCCACTCCCCTCCCATCTAGCTTTTTTCAAGTCAAATGTGCAACTCTTCCTTTCACTTGACCACTTAGAGGCCATTGTAAGGTCATTAAATGACCTAATTTCTATTTTGTAGTGTCTCATTTGAGTAGGGAGGTCCAAGGAGAGGTGAAAGACAGGAAGAGTGGCTAACCAGTAGAACAGGCAGAAGTCAGAACACATTAAGTTATCTGTCTTGTGTGGGCACAGTTTATAACATCACAAAACAATTGCATAGTAACATCAAAGACAATAACAATGAAAAAATTTGAAATTTGCAAGAACTTCCTAAATGTGACACAGAGACACAAAGTGAGCATATATTGGGAAAACAGCACAGATAAACTTGCTCAATGCAGGATTGCCACAGACCTTCAATTTGTGAAAAATTGGGTTCTGTGGAGCGCAATAAAACAAGGTGTGCCTGCGGTTCACTGTGCCTACAGTGCACCATTGTGTTGTATGCCACTCAAAAATGCTCACAATGTCTGTTGATTTGGTGATTTCTTACCACAGCTGTGAGGAATGCTTCCCACTTTAGAGATTTAAAAGTATGCTTTAGGAATGATAAAACATGTTCAGTGGAGTAGGATTTGTTTCAAAGATTAATGCTCTGTGCTTGTGATGTAATAATCATCAGCAGGTCCCATGGCTCATGATACTGGGTGCAATGACATTTTGTTGGGATCCCTGTACTCTAGTTATTACATATATTTATATTTCTGGAGTAGTGTATTGTAACTTTAGAAAAGAACTACTTGGGAGTAGCAGAAACAGGTATTACGCAGGAGAAGTAGCATTCTGTTTGCAACTTCCCCTTTTGTTGCAAATTGTTAAACTATCTGAAAGTTTTCAGAAGAAAAGTCTGAAACTGTTGTAGTGATTCAAAGTGTAGCCCCTGGAGGGCCTTAACTTTCCTTGCCCCTTGGGTATAGAGCAACAGTTTCCAGCCTTTTTGGCATAAGGGACCGGTTTCACGGAAGACAGTTTTTCCACAGATGGAGGTGGGAACGTGCAGTCAAACCTCACTGCTAATGTTCATGTGTATTTGTAGCTGCTCCTCAGCGCTAGCATCACTGCCTCAGCTTCATCTCAGATCATCAGGCTAATTAGATTCTCATAAAGAACATGAAACCTAGATCACTCTCATGTACAGTTCACAATAGGGTTTGCGCTCCTGTGAGAATCTAATACTGCATTTGATCCAACAGGAGGCTGGGCTCTGGCGGTAATGCAAAGGAAGGGGAGCTGTTGTAAATACAGATGAAGCTTCACTCACTCAACTGCTGCTCACCTGCTGTGTAACCCAGTTACTAACAGTCCATAAGGGGTTGGGAACCTCTGCTCTATGGCCCTTTTGTTTTGTTTTGTTTCTTGAGTTGGAGTCTCACTCTGTCACCCAGACTGGAGTGCAGTGGCCGCTCCCGGCTACCGCAGCCTCAACCTGCTGGGCTCCTGCAATCCTTCCGCCTCAGCCTTCCAAATAGCTGGAATTATAGGCGCGCGCTACCACACCCCGCTAATTTTTTTTTTGATTTATTGTAGAGATGAGGTCTCGCCAAGTTGACTAGGCGGGTCTTGAACCCGCAGGCTCAGGCAATCCACTCACCTCGGCCTCCCAAAGTGCTGGGATTACAGGCTGAGCCTCCAAGCCCGGCCTCTATAGCCCTTTTAACAATTCAAAGAAAGTAAAGCTAGGCACGGAGGCTCAGGCCTGTAATCCCAGCACTTTTGGAGCCCATGGGTTTGCCTGGGCAACTTGGAGAGACCTCATCTCTACAATAAATAAAAAATTAGCTGGGCGTGGTAGCATGTGTAGTCCCAGCTACTTAGATGACTGAAGCCTGGAAGGATCACCTGAGCCCAGCAGGTCGAGGCCGCGGTGGCTGTGAGCGTGTCACTGCACTCCAGTCTGGGTGACAGAGTGAGACTCCGACTCAAAAAAAAAAGAAAATAGATTAAGAAGAGACCCAATTATATTGAAATACAGTTATCAAAATACTATATTGAACTAGATTCGTAGCCCATTTATTAGCTCACTAGTAAGCCAGTGGAGCAGTGGCACTGGTAGTTCCCTTGAGACTAGTAATGAGCTTTCCATGACACTCTAATGCTTTCTGACAATACCTGTCATTGTTCTTGTTAAAACTCCAGGGCTCGGTGGCTCAGCCTGTAATCCCATGCTTTGGGAGACCAAGGTGAGTGAGTTGCCTGAGCCTGCAGGTTCAAGACCCACCTGGGCAACTTGACGAGACCTCATCTCTACAATAAATAAAAAAAATTGGCCGGGCGTGGTAGTGCACGCCTGTAGTTCCAGCTACTTGGAAGGCTGAGGTGGAAGTATCGCTGGAGCCCAGCAGGTCGAGGCTGCGGTGGCCAGGAGCAGCCACTGCACTCCAGTCTGGGTGACTGAGTGAGACTCCAACTCAAAAAATAAATAAAAATAATAATAAATAAAACTCCAGGGCTAATGTCTGCCTTCATAATTGAAGGAATACTAGATTTCAGGTAGACATTCTTGCCAACAGAGATCTGACACTTTTTTCTCATTCTGGTTCACGGATTCCGAGTTGAGAACTTCTTTAGTAGAAGTTGATTTACTCAGCTATCCATTATTAGTATTATGTGTGTATCCCTGATGGCAGAAATAACAAGGAAATCAAAACAGCACATATAGGGGAACTCGGAGCTTAGCAGCGCAGGGGCATCGTGGGGCACCTGTAAGGGAAGTGGCCGTGACTGGAAAGTGCTGTCCTTGCACCCATTGTGACAGATCTGAGTGGGGATGTAGTGGCTCTATCTTTTGTATGCTGTAAGTGAAGATACCATGTTGGGATAAATAGCAGGGCTGGGGGCCTGGTCTTGTGAAAAGAGTCCAGGCCTGCCCTGCCAGTCCTGCTCCTGAGACTGTGAGCAGAGCCCTGGCCTAACCACGCCTGCCCTTGCAGATGGAAGCTCCTTGTTTGAGTTTGTCAGCCCCCCTTCTGGCTTAGTTATCATTTCTGCACACAGATGTTACAGTAAACACATTCTTTGATGTGGTTTAAAACTCCTGATTCTCAAAAGCTCTGTGGTTCTGAGACTGTGCCTCAGGGACTTGGGAAGGGGAAGGGGACAGAGCAGCTGCTTAATTCTAAGATTTTTTTTGGAAAAGGTCTTAGAGAAAGGGTCTCCAGCTTTTTAAATATATTGGAAACCGCAGATCTCCCAGGTTGAGAGACTGAGGGTTTGTGAGTTAGTAACAATTTTGGATTCATTTTATTGTCTTGGGTCTTTCTCTAAAGTGATATGGTGCTGTCCCCTGGCTGGTGAAGCCAGGAGTAACGAAAGCAGAAGTCCAGTGGGATCCTTGGGACCACTGCATTGCTGGGCCTCTGGGCAAATGGAACCGTGGTTTGGATTCTGGCAGGATCCAGCTGCCCACCAGGGCTTGACCTTTCCCACTGAATTAAACTGTTGCTGTCCATGTCTGCCCTTTGTGCGGGTTGTTTCTCCCATAGCAAGGGCCCCACCCAGGTCTACCTGCCCCATCCTCTTTCCTTTCCCCAGTGCCCACCTCAGAGAGAGAGAGTGGTCGAGCTCCTTCCCTGCATACTCTTCCAGGTGCTGACCCATGACCTGTGGGTTGGGAGCCATAACTCAAAGAGCACATGGCCACATTATGGCTTAGCAAGGCAGTGGCTAATGGCTGCTCATCCTTGAGTCCTTTTAACCATTCCCTTTGATGGGGGAAGGTCATTAAGGTGATTGAGTGATGCCTGCTCCACGTCATCACTAAGGGACAAGTAAGCTCTGGTACTGATGTTGGGTGAGGGACAGTAGGCAGATGGGTGGGTTAGTCACATGATTGCTGCCATAGTGAGGTCTGTTGTGTCACATAGGTCACAAAGGGTTGATTAGATTAACTTGGGTTTGGGCCCAGAAGTGTTTTTCCACAAGAGACTTGTCAGACATTTGCAGTCCGCAAACTCCTTAACCAAAAGTGGTCTTATTTCTATTGCTTTGACCTTCTGCCTTGACAAGGACCTGGAAGTTTACTATAGATCATTGTGCTAAATCATGAATTGAAAGATTGGGCTGTCCTGGTCTTGTGTCTGGTGGAGATTTGCTGAAGGGGTGGAATAGGCTGCCACCTGACCTGAAGTAGACTGTCTTTCTAATACTTTCTAATGGCTATGCTGAGGTAAAAAGACTAAACCAAAAATAAGCTAAGTTTCTTCTAGGTTTCTATTGGTACCTCCTTTAATTTATGCATACTTTTGTCCAATTTTTTTCATTGTGCTAAAATACACTTAACAATTTACTATTATAACCATTTTCAGTATACAGTTCAGTGATATGTTCATTCATATTGTGCAAGCATCACCACCATCCATCTCTAGAACTCTTCTGAAACTGAAACTCTGTATCATTAAACACTGACTCTCCATTCACCCTCTTCCTAGCCCCAGCACCCACCATTCTATGGATCTATGAATTTGACTGCTCTAGGGACCTCATAAGTGGAATCATACAGTATTTGTCTTTTTGTGACTTAGTTCACTTAGGATAATGTCCTTAAGTTTTCATCCATGTTGTAGCCTAGAATTTTCTTACTTTTTAAGGCTGATTTATATTCCATTGTATGGATGGACCACATTTTATTTGTTCATACGTTGGTGAACACTTGAGTTTCTTCTGCCTTTTGGCTTTGTGAATCATGCAGCTGTGAACACGAGTTTACAAATGTCTCTTGGAGGCCTCACTTCTTTTGGGTATGGACCCAGAAGTGGAATTGCTGGATCACGTGGGAATTCTACTTTGAATTTTTTGAGGAACTACCATCCTGTTTTCCACAGCAACTCCACTGTTTTACATTCCTACTAATCGTGTGCAAGGTTCCAATTTTTTTACATCCTCACCAGTGCTTACTATTATTATTTTTGTTTTTTAAATAGTAACCATCCTAATGGATGTGAGGTGTCTTATTGTAATTTTTACTTGCATTTCTCTAATGATTAGTGATGTTGAGCATCTTTCCACATTTTCATTGGTCATATATATATGTCTTTGGAGAAATATCTATTCAGGTCAATTGCTCATTTTTAAATTGGGTTGTTTACATGCATATATATATTTGGTAACAATGTATGTATGGAGTGCCAAAAATGTATAAAATTTTAAGAGATGTTATCCATGTATTGCTTTTTGTTCACTGTAATCAGAAGTGTCTGCTGCTGATAGTAACCACTTTGAGCACCTCCTGTAGTTTCAGAAGTCAAATGTGACTTGTATTCATCTTTTGTTATCAGTATATATTGATTATTACTATTTTAATACAATTTTTCCTTTCTTAAAATATGGATACTTTTCTTGGCATGTATGTTGCAGAGCCTTTTGAGTATTTAGGTTTTGAGATTTTCTGTGTTCTGCCATCTGAAATCTAGGGTTCTTCTGACCTACCATTCTTTTCTTAGTGCTAGCCAGGCTGACAGGGAATGTAGGTGGGAGGGACAGCAGCTGGTAAGGAGGGCATGCTGGTGCCATTTCCACAGCGCAGTATGCCAGGTACAGACAGTGCCAGAGAGAGGTTGTTAATGGGAAAGGGGCTCTTGTCTCATTGGTTAGGGTTCTTATTTTTCATAAAACGTACTCATTGATCCTTAATAGTAAGCACATTATGAAATGTTTGAGTGTCAATTTTTAATTGTTTTAGGAGAGCAATACTTTATTTATTGCTTTTTTTTTTTTTTTTTTTAGTCGGGGTCTC
>NW_007257272.1:0-9622 GCF_000164805.1 Carlito syrichta | reverse complement strand
CGATCCTTCCGCCTCAGCCTTCCAAGTAGCCGGAATTACAGGCATGCACTACCACGCCCAGCTGATATTTTTTTATTTATTGTAGAGATGAGGTCTTGCTGCCCAGGTGGGTCTCGAACCCGCGGGCTCAGGCAATCCACTCACCTCAGCCTCCCAAAGGCACGGGATTACAGGCTGAGCCACCGAGCCTGGCTTTTTTTTTTTTTTTAATAGGATTCTTAACTCTCTTGCCCAGGCGGAGTGCAGTGGCACGCTCACGGTCTCTTCAGCCTTGACCTAATGGGCTCAGGCAATCTTTCCACCTTAGCTTTCCAAGTGGCTGGAACTACAGGCGTGTGCCACTACGCCGGGCTAATTTTTTTTTTTTGAGTTGGAATCTCATTCTTTTGCCCAGGCTGGAGCACAGTGGCATGCTCACAGCCACCGCAGCCTTGACCTGCTGGGCTCAGGTGATCCTTCCGTCTCAGCCTTTCAAGTAGCTGGAACTATAGGTGTGAGTCACCACGCCCGGCTCATTTTTTGATTTATTGTAGAGATAAGGTCTCACCAAGTTGCGCTGGCTGTCTCGAACCCCTGAGCTCAGGCAGTCCTCTTGCCTTGGCCTCCAAAGTGCTAGGATTTCAGATGTGAGCCACGGCACCTGGCGAGTGTCTGTTTTTAATAATACCAGGAATAGTCACAGTCTAAAAGCTTTGATAGGAATTTAAATTTACTAACTGTAAGAGATTATCTAGCTCAGAGTCTATCAAAACAAATTGTGAAAGTATTAAAATATCTTTGTTATAAGAACTTTGTCTTTAGTGAATATATGTGGATCTTTGGGTTAAAAATACTTTGTACAGATTTTGTTTTAACAGGATTTAATATCTGTGATTTTATTTGAATATTAAACTTCGAACACCACCTTCCAAACCTTGTTTGAAAAATAAAGTGATTTCTCCTGTAGTTCCAGCTACTTGGAAGACTAAGATGAAAAGATCGCCTGAGTCCAGCAGGTTGAGGCTGCTGTGGCCATGAGCGTGCCACTGCACTCTAGCCTGGGCAACAGAGTGAGACTCCAACTCAAAAAAGAAAGAAAAATAAAGTGATTTCTTTACAACTGTTCTCCTCAGAATGAGTTATTTATTGACTGAACACCTGTCTGGGATAGTGTCTGTAAAGGTCGATGTAAAAGACAGGCAGACAACTGACTTGTGGTTTCTGAGCCCCAGTTGCCTAAAGCTTCTCACAAAAAATGAAAACTTCAGGAATGTGGTGATGGATAGTGAGTGTCCTAAAAGGTATCTTGGAGAAGGTAGCTGTTTTGAATATAGAATTCTGACAGTTTTCTTGAATACCTTGAAAGATTTTATAAGTTTGTTAATAAGTCTAATTTAGAAAAATGCTTTTGGGAAGATTGGTAAGAAACAGAAATCTAGAGGCTCGGTCTCAGGACACTTGCTGTTGTGTTGTCTCAAGGCCTTTTCTGACTTCGTAACTGCCTTAATATTACCTCTTGCTTTCTGCAGACGCTAGAACTGAAGTCACCCTAGAATCTCCAGCATTTTGATGGCAGTCCATTATGGGTGCACATGAGTTCCCACTGTCTTTGATAGTGGCTAGGAGGCTGCGTTGTGGGGATGGTCCTCTGTTAGGCATGGCCAGTGGAGAGGGGACGCCTCAGGCATGACAGTGCTCAGTATATTACGTTATAGTGCACGTGACAGTGTCACCAAACTGAGTGAGAGCACTTTTTTTTTTGAGTTGAAGTCTCACTCTTACCCAGACTGGAGTGCAGTGGCATGCTCATGACTACCACAGACTTAACCTGCTGGGTTCAGGTGATCCTCCTACCTCAGCCTTCCAAGTAACTGGAACTACAGACATGTGCCACCATGCCCGGATAAATTTTTGATTTATTGTAGAGACAAGTTCTCACCAAGTTGCCCAGGCTGGCCCCGAACCCCTGGACTCAGGCATTCCTCTTGCCTCTGCCTCCCAAAGGGATTGTAGGCCTGAGCCACTGCGTCTGTCTGAGCATGTTTCAGATGGATTAACAGTGTTGGCAGATTTTTAGGAAAATACAACCCTTCTCTTTGGACAGCTGTGATTTAGGCCAGGGGTTGTTGCCCCTAGAGCTAATGGTTTATACGTTTTTATTTTTACATTTATTTATTTATGAGTTGGAGTCTCACTCTGGCTGGAGTTCAGTGGCACAATCACTACTACTGTACCTCAGCCTCCCGAGTAACTGAGACTATGGGCATGTGCCACCATGCCTAATTTTACTTTTTTTTAATTTATTTATATTTACTTATTTATTTATTTTGAGTTGGAGTCTCACTCTGTCGCCCAGACTGGAGTGCAGTGGCCGTTCCCGGCCACCGCAGCCTCTACCTGCTGGGCTCTGGCGATCCTTCCGCCTCAGCCTTCTGAGTAGCCGGAATTACAGGCATTCGCTACCACGCCCGGCTGATTTTTTTATTTTTTATTTTTTTTGGAGTTGGAGTTTCACTCCGTTGCCCAGACTGGAGTGCAGTGGCCGCTCCCGGCCACCGCAGCCTTGACCCACTGGGCTCTGGCGATCCTTCCACCTCAGCCTTCCAAGTAGCCGGAATTACAGGCGCGTGCTACCACGCCCGGCTCATTTTTGATTTATTGTAGAGATGAGATCTTGCTGTCCAGGCGGGTCTCGAACCAGCGGGCTCAGGCAGTTCACTCACCTCAGCCTCCCAAAGGCGCGGGATTACAGGCTGAGCCACCAAGCCCGGCTCTTTTTATATTTTTTTACTGCAGAGACGAGGTCCCCCATGTTGCCCAGGCTGGTCTTGAACTTCTGAGTTGAGGCAATCCTCTGGTTTCAGTGTCCCAAAGTGCTGGAATTACAGACATGAACGAATGTGTCTGCCCCTCCCCCGTTTTCTTGTTCCTGTCTCTTTCAGCATTTCTTCTGTAAAAAATTCAAAAAGGAGACTGAATAATCCCTAAGTCTTTTTTTCAGTGCCTTTGTGAGAATTTTCTCATGGACCTTTTGACAGGTCAAGATAAAGTTCAGTTAGCTTGCCTGAGGATGTACTGTACTTATTTAAATGTATATTTGTTTCAGTTTTGATGTTAGTCCAATATATCCTAAGAATATAATCTGTACCTTATTTAAGCTTTAAAAGTTTCTTCACTTTTATGTAATTTTTTCTGATTTTAAAAAATTATTCTAAACCGGGCTCGGTGGCTCAGCCTGTAATCCCGTGCCTTTGGGAGGCTGAGGTGAGTGGATTGCCTGAGCCCGCGGGTTCGAGACCCGCCTGGGCAACTTAGCGTGACCTCATCTCTACAATAGGTTTAAAAAAAATTAGCCGGACGTGGTAGCGCGCGCCTGTAGTTCCAGCTACTTGGAAGGCTGAGGCAGAAGGATCGCCGGAGCCCAGCAGGTCGAGGCTGCGGTGGCCAGAAGCGGCCACTGCACTCCAGTCTGGGCGACAGAGTGAGACTCCAACTCAAAAAAAAAAAAATATTCTAGCCGGGCTTGGTGGCTCAGCCTGTAATCCCAGTGCTATGCGGGGATGAGGTGAGTGGATTGCCTGAGCCCATGGGTTCAAGACCTGCCTGAGCAACTTGGCAAGACCTCATCTCTGCAATAAATCAAAAATTAGCCGGGCGCGGTAGCATGTGCCTGTAGTTCCAACTACTTGGAAGGCTGAGGCGGAAGGATGGCTGGATACCAGCAGGTTGAGGCTGCGGTGGCCGGGCGCATGCCACTGCACTCCAGTCTGGATGACAGAGTGAGACTCCAACTCAAAAAAAAAAATTATGTGAATTTTATTCCGAATAGAGAATTGAGTTGTTGAATTTGTTCTCATGAAATGGAATGCATATTATGGAATCTTCCCAGTGTCTCTGCCTTCAAAGCCTACCATGTTGTCTAATGTAATGCTGTCATAATACATTAAATAATATTGAAAGTGATTATAGTACAAGCAAAACATTTTACTATTTTTTTCTTTGTAGCTATATTCCTGATAGGGTATCAGTAAATTATCTGAATTCCTGTCTACTCCAGATAATCAGATGCTCAAAAATATTTACTGTGTGTAAGACGCTTTGCTAAGTTTGACATGGCTCCTTTAAAGGGGGCATTCTAATATTGTATTAATGAACATGTAGAGTACTAAATGTGTGTGTGCATTTGGTACTATGCAGGTTACATGGCTCAATCGGGAATGAAGCAGTACAGCTAGTTAAAGCCCACAGATAATCAAGTTTAACCTTGAAATGCTTTGAAATTCATTTTAAGTGTTAAAAAATGCTTCTGAAATGATCCACATTTATTTTGCCTCCTCAGACTGTTGTGTACTCACTGTCAGCACTGAGCATATAAAGATGAGTAAGTCACAATCCCTCCTGCCAAAGATGTAAGTTTAAGTCAAGAAGCATAATGAACATACAAGAATTGTTCTAGAAATAGATTGCGATACAGGTGTTAGCGTTGACTTTAGGTAGCGTAAGGGTGACTGCTAATGCCTGAAGACAGGAAGTGTAATGTCCAAAACACCAGAGAGAGAACATAGAGCAAAAAATAACTCCATCATTTCAGCAAAAGGGAATTAAGGTGAAAGGAAAAAACTAGGAAGATTGCTTGGTATATTTAAAACAACAAAACTAAGATGGCATGAATAAGCCCAACTGCTTCAAGAGTCACAGTTAATGTAACAGGTTAAACCTCCCAGTGCTGTGGGTTCAGGGGATGGAGGCCTGGTGGGGGCGCTTCCCGCTCTGCAGAGAGGCAAGTGTTTCTGCAATCTGGTCGTTAAAGCTAGGTGACTCTTCTCCACAGTGAAATTCTGGAAAACAGTCTTCATTACAGCACTCTGGGGACCTTTGTTACCCACATTTTAACCCTCATTTACTCATGGATAGTGTGAAGAGCCCTGCGCATATACTATTGGTTTACCCATGCTGCATCATATGTTGATTGTATGTATCATGTGTTGTTGGGACAGGAAGGAGGAGCAGTGCTTTCCTTGTCAGTATTTAGTGTTATGGTATTTGGAGGCACTCAACTTCCAAACCTTCACTTTTTTCTGTCTGAATCAAAGATTTTTATTTATTCTGCCAAACACAACAGATCTCCATCTACCTTTTTTGAGTTTGAGTCTCACTCTGTCACTCAGACTGGAGTGCAGTGGCCACTCCCGGCCACTGCAGCCTTGACCTGCTGGGCTCTGGCGATCCTTCCGCCTCAGCCTTCCAAGTAGCTGGAACTATAGGCATGCACTACCATGCCCGGCTAATTTATTTATTTATTTATTGTAGAGACAAGGTCTTGCCAAGTTGCCTAGGCGGGTCTCGAACCCGCGGGCTCAGGCAATCCACTCACCTTGGCCTCCCAAAGTGCTGGGATTAGAGTCTGAGCCACTGAGCCCGGCCTGATTTTTCGTTTTAAAACAAAGTTTATTAGCAAGAAGAAGGGAGGGAAGAGAGGGCAGGCAGAAGATTCATGCCAGAAAGGCCTGGCATAGGCAAGTCTGTCCAAAAAGAAAGATTGCTTTTGCTGTGATGTACTAATGACTTTTTTTTTTTTCCACTATGTCCTCACATAATGAAATGAATGAGAGAGCTCTCTGAGATCTCTCTTTTTTTTTTTTTGGAATTGGAGTCTCAATCTGTCACCTAGAGTGGAGTGCAGTGGCATGCTCCCGGCCACCACAGCCTCTACCAGCTGGGCTCCGGCAATCCTTCCGCCTTAGCCTTCCAAGTAGCCAGAACTACAGGAGCGTGCTGCCATTCCCAGCTAATTTTTGACTTATTGTAGAGATGAGGTCTTGCCAAGTTGCCCGGGCAATCCACTCACCTCGGCCTCCCAAAGTGCTGGGATTACAGGCTGAGCCACTGAGCCCAGCCTTCTCTTTTTAAAAAAATTTTTAATTTTAAAGATGTGGGGTACAATTCAGGGTTAGGTATACAGATGTTCATTATGCAGGTACCCTTGTTGATGAGGCACGTCCCTCCTCCCCTGGCAGATTCCCAGTACTGCCAATCCCTCAGTCCCCCCATTCTCCCCCACCTGTATTTCCATAACGATTGATATGCTAAAGAGGGTGGGCCACCGGTAACTGTGCTCCAGACAGACTGACATCTCCCTACCTCTGATGGAAGGAATGGGAGGAGGGGTGGGCATTTCCAGAACACATATTCTGTCTTTGTAGGGACAATTTGCTTAAATACTAGGAAAAAAACTTCCATCACATTCTAGCTAGAAGTTCTCCTGGCCTCCCCCCCAGTAGAATGGCGAGAGCAAAGCATGAGGAAAAAAGTGGGGTCTTGAGGCACTACGTGGAATGCAGCCCTGGCTTCCATTCCCTCTGTGCCTTCAGGAAAGATTGCTGAGTGGCAGTTGTGCATAGTGCAGGAGTTTAACTCCATCCCAGCCCTGCTTGCCTCCTGTTAGGGAGGACCAGTAATCCTGGCTCGAGGGAGCAGAGAACTAAGCTGCGGGGGAGAGTCCTCAGGTGACCCTGAGAAGGAAGAGGAGTGAAAAAACAGCAGAGACCGAGAGGAGGGAAAAGTTTTAAAGCAAAGTTTATGAACAAGACGAGAGGGAAGAGAGGACAGGTGAAAAATTCGTACCAGAAAGCCCTGGCACAGGCAAGTCTCTTGAAAAAGAATGACTGCCAGACCTTCACCATGACTGGAAATGCCATTTCAGCAGATAAGCAGAGGGCATCATTGTCTCTAGCCTTCCATTAGTGTTTATTGAGAGGAATTACACATGTGTACAGCACTGAAAGACACAGCCTCATTATGAGGGAAGGTCACTTAGGGAGTTTCCCTGAGGAGTCACCTTCTTCATCAACTCCCTTCAGTAATGTTTCACATATTGAATAACTCCATAATTCATAGATTATATTGATGTAATTACCTTTTATAGGTATCACAGTTGTGCAGATTGGTGATTACTGTCCTGATTTTCTTGTGAGTTCTGCATTATCTTAGAAACAAAATCATTGTATTCACAGAGGTAAGGCTGTGTAGAGGAAATGACAGAACTTTGTAGACGGACTAGTAGTAGAAAGTTAGTGAACGTCTATGCCTCTGTTTCCTCAGTAAATGAGGATGGTGAACCTTGTCTGTGCTGCAGAGCATCTGCTAGAGTGGTTGCTAGTGATATGAACTCCAGAACTCAGTGGGTGGCGTAAGACAACACGGGTTGTATTCTGTGAATGGATCTCATGGGCCAGGGGTTTGGAAGGATCTCAAGGAAACATCTCCTCTAGGGTGTTTGGTTCTCAACTGGGAAGACTCTGAGACTGGGGTGCCATGATGGCTGAGGAATGGAGTCTTTTGGAGGCATTTTCTCAAATTTGAAAGTTGATGGCCATCAGCTAGTATATAAGCCAGGGATGATGACCAGAGCACTGACTTGTGGACTGTCTGTTCCATGTGATCCAGACTTCTCACAGCCTGGTAGGGCTTTCTCACTGTAGGGGGCTACTTCACAGCATGGAGCGGGGGAGTTCGACCCAGGACAGGTAGTTTCCTCATGGGGGGTGGGGTGAGTGGGAGGGGTTTCCTTACAGCATGGGGCTTCTGGTCCTCAGATTTCTCACATGGGAGCTTAGGGCTTCACAAGTGAGTGTGGCTGTGAGCAAGGCAGGCACTGCATTGCCTTTTCTGACCCACCCGGGGTAACATGCCGTCGATTCCACTGCCTCACTTGGTCCCAGGGAATCTCTAAGGTTAACTTAGATTGCCGAAGAAGGGACAAGGACTCCATATCTCTACAGAAAGTCAGAGAGTCGGGATAGCTGGGCTCAGCCTGTAGTAGACATAGGCTTGCTTCCTTCACTGTCCCTCTTTCAGTCCCCAAGCCCTGCTCTCCTCCTAAGATACTAGGTGAAGATGGACCCTCTAGGGAAGCTGCTCGTGCATGTGTGCGTGGGCATGGACTACATAAACAAGATGTCAGCAGCGAATTTGACAGTCCTCCCAGGTGCCCATACTGGGCCTCCATTTTGGTGGTCGAGGTGAGACAGCCCTGCCCATTCCGGCTGCTCCCCAGCGCTGGCGGTCAATGGGGAGGCAGTTGTGTTCAGAGGAATTTTTGTAAAAACCAAACTACCCAAGTTTCGTGCATTTTTGGCACCTTTTTTTTTTTTTGAGTCGCGGTGGGGGTCTCACTCTGTCACCCAGACTGGAGTGCAGTGACATAATCACAGCTCATTGCACCCTTGATCTCCTGGGCTCAGGTGATTCTTCTGCCTTGGCCTCCCACGTACTACCACATCTGGGTAATTATTTCATTTTTTGTAGAGACAAGGTCTCCCTGTGTTGCCCAGGCTGGTCTCAAACTCCTGCCTCAAGCATTCCTTCCATCTCAGCCTCCCAAAGTGCTGGGATTACAGGTGTGAGCCACCATATCTGGCCCACTTTTTAAACCCTGTCAAGTCTAATACCTCTTGTTTCTTCCTCTCCTTTAGCCTGTGTATCTGTTCTTGTGCCACTACCTACTTGTTTTGCTGTTCTTGTGGCCTTGTAGTATATTTAGAAAATTGGTATTTCTTAACTCTTTTAAGGGTAATTTAGCTACTCATGGACCTGTGTTGAGATCCATTTATATTTGAGAGAAGTTTTTTTGAGTTTTTCAAAAATAACAGAAATTTTGATTGGGATTGCATGACTTATAGATAATGACATCTATTGAGAAAAAACAGTGGACTCTCCATGAATTGTTAGAACCAAAGGAGGCTTCAACAGAGTTGCCAGATACAAGGTCAGATACAAACCAGTGACGGTTCTACCAGCAACTCATCAGAAAGTGTAATTGCTATGAAATAGTTATGACAGCAGCAAGAAAAACCATAAAATGTTTAGGAATTACTCTAACCAAGAAGACCTCCACAAAGAAGACCATCAGACTTAATAATGGATGAAGATGAGGGTCTGGATAAATGAAGATGATCCTGTGCTTTTGGAGGGTATGACCTGGTATTATAAAGATGTCTCTCCTCCCCAGATTAGTCCATAAACACTTTTTTTTTTTTTTTGAGTCACCCCGGCTGGATTCTCCTGCCTCAGCCTCCCAAAGTGTTGGGATTACAGCTATGAGTTATCGCACCTGGCCTGAGGTTATTTTTAAAACAACATTTATTAATGCTACAGAGTTGCAGGCCTGCTTTTTGCCTACTCTTTTATGTAGAATTTACCAATTTTATTATTCTATTATTTTATTATTCTCTGTGTAAATTTAGTTTTAATTTTTAACTCTTAAAACAGACTTTGAATAACTTAAGTTGATCAGACCAAATATACCATTTTTAATGATTATTTCCATTTACAACTTAAATTATCTTACACATGTTAAGCACCTTAACTATCTGACCAAATCAGTAAAACCATCTCAAGTAAATCTAATAACATAAAGTTATACACATAATGAATCTCTGGTTCTCAGATGTGGGATCTTGACCCGGTTCCACTCACTGCTGTATTCTTAGTGCCAGGAAGAGTACCTACAATCCACGAACTTGAGTAAGTGAGAGGAGTGCCCCAGTCTTGGACCTTTTAACTACATATGTCTAAAGGCAGCAACTCAAGTATACTTTTTTTTTTTTTAGTTGGAGTCTCTGTCGCCCAGACTGGAGTGCAG
>NW_007257271.1:1256162-1281291 GCF_000164805.1 Carlito syrichta | reverse complement strand
GGCTAACCACATGCAGTAGATTGAAACAGAACCCCTATCTATCCCAATGCACAAAGGTTAACTCCAAATGGATCAGAGACCTAAATGTAAAACCTCAAACCATAAGAACCTTAGAAAAGGGAGGAAATACCCTCATGGAAATCGGAACTGGCATCCAATTCCTGAAGAAAACCCAAAACTCACAGCTCATAAGAGAGAAGATAAACAAGTGGGACCTTATTAAACTGACAAGCTTCTGCAAAGCCAAAGAAACCATCAAGAGAGCACGGAGACAGCCAACAGACTAGGAAAAAGTATTTGCCAACTCCAGGTCTGACAAAGGCTTAATATCCTGGATCTACAAGGAACTAAAATGTACTGAAGAGAAGGAAACAAACAACCCCATTATAAAATGGGCAAAAGATATGAACAGACACTTCACAAAAGAAGACATCCGAGCAGCCAATAAACACATGAAGAAATGCTCAACCTCACTAATCATCAGGGAGATGCAAATCAGAACCACACTTAGATACCACCTAACTCCAGTCAGAATGGCAATTATCAACAACTCAAAAAATAACAGCTGCTGGAGAGGGTGTGGTGAAAAGGGAACACTTCTACACTGTTGGTGGGAGTGTAAACTAGTGCAACCTCTGTGGAAAGCAGTGTGGTGATTCCTAAAAGCTCTAAAAATCGATCTTCCATATGACCCTGCAATCCCCCTACTGGGAATATACCCTGAAGAACTCAAATCACTCTATAAAAAAGATACCTGCACATGTATATTTATCGCAGCATTGTTCACAATAGCAAGAACCTGGAAACAACCATGCTGCCCATCGAAAGAGGACTGGATTAAAAAAAAAAAACTGTGGTACATATACACGATGGAATACTACGCAGCCATAAAAAAGAACAAAATCATGAATTTCGCAGCAACCTGGATGAAACTAGAGTCTATAATACTGAGTGACCTCTCACAGAAACAAAGATCCGAGTATCACATGTTCTCACTCATATAATGGACCTTGAACATCCAATGTAATACTATAAGAAAATGACTGACGGTACTGGGAAACTATGGGGGGGGATGGGATTAACAGTAGCAAATATCTGCCTGGGGATGGGAAAACACCTCTTATCAACAGGGTGCCTGAATGAAACGTAATTGTACACCTAACCCTTAACTGTACCCCACAAAACCATAATAAAAAATATTGATTAAAAAAAAAGAGTTGTCTTATATTTAAGATAGAAATAATCATTCAAACCTCTATTCCACCCACTTCCCTAAAAGGGGATCTTCAAATTGTCTTGCCTAAAAATGACCTAGTTCTTCTCAGAACAGACTGCTCTGTTACATTAGAATTGCTCTTGAGTGCTCACTGGAATCATTTTTCTGAATAAACTTATTAATCTTTGGTCAAACATATGCATATGTTTCTAGCAGGTGGCAGTGTTCCTCAGTTCCTGGTAAAATCAAGATAGTTCTAGCACAAACACAGAAATGTCAGTGTTACTAAACTTTTTAATTACACAGACATATTACCATCATGTGACAGAAAATGGTACACTGTAAAGTTCTTCAAGTAGCCTCTGAAAGCAAATGCATGTAAGGAAGATAGCACAGTAGACTCAACACAAAAGTCCATAAGGGTAATAAGATAACTTTGACTTAATGAAGCCATGACAATGCAGGTGGTAGGGAACGAATGACCCAGCAGTAAGTCTTGAATTGTCCACCAAAGTGGCACAGAAAGCATCCTATTGCCCACACTTTAAGTCAGAAAGTGTGAAACCAGCCCTGGGGCAGCAAGAAGTATGAAACTTGCTCTCACAAAGTTTCCCTTAAAGAACAGATAAGGCCAGACTTGGTGGCTCAGCCTGTAATCCCAGCACTTTGAGAGGCCAAGGCAAGGGTTCAAGATCCATGAGGGCAATTTGGTGAGACCTCATCTCTAAAATAAATTTTAAAAAATTAACCGAGCATGGTAGCACAAGTCCATAGTTCTGGCTACTTGGAAGGCTGAGGCGGAATGATCACCGGAGTCCAGTACCACTGCACTCCAGTCTGGGCGACAGAGTGAGACTCCAACTCAAAAAAAAAAAAAAAAAAAGAACAGATAAAAGACCTGCTTGTATACATATTTTTCTGAGTGAGAAACAGCACATTATTCATAATATTTATATTTGGCTATTTGTGTTTAATCTTCCTTGCATTGAGTACCCCCGAAGTATTTTTGAACCTATCCCTTCATTTCTACTCTGTTTCCAACCAGATGCAGACATCTATAATCTGAGGACCCAGGTTTAGATGGCACTTTAACACAGGTATTCAAATTGGGAGCCCTGAGGCTTCCTGGTTTCATTTATAGTCCCAGGGTATTACTTGCATGTCAGGGAACCATATTCATATCCATTCCTCTACTGAAATGTAATCAATGTGGTAGAGTTTCTTTGTGTGTGTGTGTTTTTTTTTAAATGGGAGCTCTCAAGGTCATTGATTTAAGTTTGGGCTCCTCTATCTCTTTACTCTGAACCTCAGATGTGTCCTCTATGAGATAGGGCTAATAATGTCCACATAATAGAGTTGTTTTAAGAAGTAAATGACTAATATAATTTGTGCCACATAATAGATGTTTAATAAATGCTATTCTACTGCCCTCCATTTGGGTTTGAAGTAGAGGATTTATTTATCTTTGTATCACCAACAACATAGAGGTTAATATATTGTAAAGCGTTCTCCATTTTTTAAACATCTTTTTCATATTCATTCCCATAATACTCAACCCATCCCCCAACCATTTTTGCTTTCAATGTGACAGACAAAAACCCAGAAAATATAGTGGAATGTTGCTAAGCTGCATAGTGACTCTGAAAGATAATAATAAAAAGAATGCATAGATAACTTCATCCTTGACATTCAAAGATGGTTGTAGTAATGGTATAATGCCATGTGGGTGAAAATACAAAATCTCATGGAATGCTTATACTTTCCAGATTACCCAAAATAAAGGCTGCTCTCCAGGTTGTGAAATAGCTTTGCTCTAAAGTGCTCACCGACTCTGTATCAGGGCTTGTTGTTTAGAAGAGGCCAGTCTTTCACCTGCAGCTATTCCCCAGCTGTCTACAACTAATTAGTATATAAGCAGGCGAGAGCGTTGAGATGGTGTGACACTGTGGGGGACAAAACCATAGGAAAATACCATGCCACATAGAATGCCAAAGCATCTGTCTCATTGTCCCTAATGTGACTACAAATTGAGCCACATATCTGTCCCAAAGAGATTTAGAAACACATCCCCAGCTGTCTAACAGAGACTCACAGACATTGAGTAGGGGAGAAAGGAGTCAAAATTAAAAATGTAAAACTGAAGATGAAGATTACATAAGGCTTCTCCCCATATTCATAATTGCTCATCAGTGTGTGGGAGAAATGCATCTTTAAAAAATTGCTGATGTTCTTTACTTTGCCCTTGACCTTGACTTCTGAAAGAGTGGCGTGTCCACCATATTTTAAAACTGAATAAGACTTTCAGTATAGACACTACTTCTTCTTCTGAAAATCATATAAAAGCAAAAACAAGAAGGAATGAAATCCCATCATTCCATTTTCAGTTAAATTTGTAAATATATAATATGTAGACTCCAAAATTTGTATATAGGCTCTCAAAAGCAGCTGAGACTAAGCAGAAGCTACACAAGGAACAATGAGAAATGGCATAAGGTGTTGTGAAAAGCCCAGTAGTGGGAGATCACAGAAAGTGTCTGAAAAAAGTACACTTTCTGAAGATGAAAAATTCATCCTGAAGTAAGCTCTGCCTCATGTTTGTCACAATGAGTACAGGAACTGGGGTAAACAAGGCCGGTAGAAAAAGCCCTTTAGGACCCAATTTGACTTGAGGAGGCATGAAAAATGAGGCTATGCTAAAAAAAAAATAAAATTTAATTTTAAAAAATTGCACAGATGAGCAGTAATTTTAGGAAGCAATTGTCTGTAGCAGCAAAGACAAAGAAAGCCCTTGGATTGTGCAGCTTGGAAGACTGGTCTGGGCATCCTGTACCTCCCTTCCCCCACCATCAAAGAACAATCTATAAAAAGCTCATCCAGGAAAATAAAATGGATTAAAATAAGAATAAGAAGAAGATACAAACTTACTAAAAGAAAAACAAGAAAGAGCAGCAAACTTACCAGCAGATAAAAACTCTTACAGAAAATGATACCAAGGAACAGATCAAAATGATGAGCAAGCATTTTGTCAGGATTTATATTCAATATTAATGAAATAAGTACCTCCTTGAATGAGAACCACAATGCAGAAATTCAAGAAAAAGTTGGTGAAGCATCAGAAATATCTTTCCCACAGGCTTTTCTTAAGAAAATTGCTAAGATACAAACCACGTAATGGAAGTAGAGAAAAATTTAGCACTGCAAAATACTTTCATAATCTTATTGACTAATATCAGGTAATAATGAAAAGAAAGAGAAAGCTTTAGAAAATGAGATTATGCTACTATGGTTTGAATGTGCTCCCTTCAAAATTCGGGAGTTGCCAATTTGATAGTATTAGTAGGTGGTATCTTTAAAAAGTTATTAGACCATGAGGGTATATCAATCATAAATGGGATTAGGTGACCCTATAAAAAGGCTTGAAAGAAGGAGGTCATTCCTTTTGGCCCTTTTACCTTCTGCTATGTGAGTGCACAAGGCTCCTCCCCTTTGGAAGATGCATCAAAAAGACATCATCTTGGAAGCAAAGAGCAGCCCTCACCAGACACCCAAGCCTTCTGGCACTTTGTTCTTAGACTTTCCAGACTCCAGAACTATAAGATATGAATTTGAGTTTTTTATACACTACTCTATGATATTTTGCTATAGCAGCCCAAACAGACTAATAGAGATTGTTTCGCTTAAAGCAAGTTTTTTTAGCCTGAATACTACTGATACTTTGAGTTGATAATTCTTTGGTGTGGGGAGCTGTTCTGTACATTGTAGAATGTTTAGCAGCTTCCCTGAATTCTACCCACAAGATGACAGTAGCACCCTCTCTAGTTGTGGAAATCAAAAATCTCTCCAGACGTTGTCAGTTGTCGCCTAGAGGACATTATCCCCAGTTCAGAACCACTGCTTTAGAAGTAGAAGAATATATCATTAGCAGCTTAGTAGATAGTAAGGGGTTTCTTTAGTGGAAAAACATTCCATATAGGTGCCTATAGCATATATTCACTCAATTTACTAAAAACACGACTTAGTGCATGAGAGTCCAAAGTTCTCACTAGGAATCCATTTTCCTCATCCATTTTAGTCATAGGGACACTTAACCCTTCATGTCCAAGGAATTTTTATTTAGAAACCTGCTCTTATGCTTATTGTATTTAGCCAGAGCCTCCGTTACTATCTGACTAATTATTCATTTGTACTTTAAAATACTTACATACAACATAATCAACATTTCCACAGCACTCTTAATGAAGCATTTGCAAACTGTTATAAGTAATAAGAGTGAGATTCTAATGAGTGAAGATATTTACTCAAACTGCCCACCAACATAAATGAGGTGTTGCACAGAGGAGAAGCAGATTTCACTAAAATAGTCCAGCCAAGTTCCCATACAAATAAACAATAAAAAGAAGAAATGCCAGAGAGGATGAGGGAATCAGTATCCAGAATTACTACAATATATTATCTAAAATATCCCACTTTGACAGGACAGTGTAATATACATATAGTAAAGTGTAACACACACATAGGGAAAAAAACAGGCAAGAGCAACTGCCTCTGAAACAATCCAGAAGTTGGCTTATGCCTATGGCCATACCACCATGAACACACCCCATCACATGTGACCTCAGATGTTAACTTAAGAGGCAAAGACTTTCAATGCAACCCTTGTAAGTATTTTCAAAGAATTAAAGAAAAACATGCCTAAGAACTAAAGCAAAGCATGAGAATGATGTCTAACCAAATAGAAAATACCAATAAAGAGATAGAAAATGCTTTAAAAGAACAAAGTAGATCATCTGGAGTTGAAAACATACCACAACTAAAATGAAAAACTCACTAGAAAGGCTCAACAGTACTTTAAAGCTGGCAGAAGAAATAATCAGCAAATTTGAAGCTATGTCCATTGACATTATCTAATATGAGAAACAGAAAGAAAAAAAGAATGAGTAAAAATAAACAGAACCTCTGAAACCTGTGGAACATTATTAAGTGTACCAACATATGCATAATAGAAGTTCCAGAAGGAGAAGAGAAAGAGAAAGGGAGAGAAATATTATTTGAGGAAATAATTATTGAAATTTCCTAAATTTGCTGAAGAACAGTAATCTACAAATCTAAGAAGCTCAATGAACTTCAAGTAGAATAAACACAAAGTGATATACACCAAGGCACATTATAGTAAAATGTTGAAGGCCAAAGACAAAGGGAATCCTGAAACCAAAACCAAAGACATCACAAGATAAGAAAGCCACAGACCAACATCTCTTATGAACATAGATGCAAAGACTGTCAACAAAATCTTAACAAACTAAATTCAATGTATAAGAATGATTATATAATATAACCAAGTGGGATTTATCCTAACAATATAAAGTTGGTTTAACATCTGAAAACCAATTATCATGATATATAAAGTCACTGAATTTTTTCAAATGTGACCATCTCAATAGATGCAGAAAAAGCATTTGACCAAATCCAACACCACTTTATGATAAAAGACCTCAAGCTAGAAATAGAAGAAAACTTTCTCAACCTGATAAAAGGCATATTTGAAAAAAAAAAACACAGCTTACATCATCTGTAATGGTAAAAGACAGAATGCTTTTAAGATCACAAACAAGACAAGAATATCTTCTCTGACCACATATCTCTAACATTGTACTGAAAGTCAGAACCAATGTAAACTAAATAAAAGCCATTCATATTGGAAAAGGAAAATTAAAATTATCTCTATTTTCAGATAATATGATCTTATATGGAGAAAAATCCTAAAGAATTCACTAAGAACTATTAGAACTAATAAAAGTGTTCAGCAAGTATGAAGGATACAAAATTAATACACAATAACCAATTCTATCTCTACACGCTTTCAAGGAACAATGAGTAACCCAAAAATGAAATTAAAAAGCAATAGTATTCACAATAGCATCAAAAGAAAAAATGTAATAAAATTAACAAAATAGCGCAAAACTTGTACTCTGAAAACTAAGAAGTATTAGTGAAACAAATTGCAAAACACATAAATAAGCCAGCCATGGTAGCTCACGCATGTAATCCCAGTACTTTGAGAGGTAGAGGTGAGAGGATTGCCTGAACCCAGAGGTTCGAGAACAGCCTGGGCAACTTAGTGAGACCTCATCTCTACAATAGATCAAAGAATTAGCCAGGCATGGTGGCGCACGCCTGTATTTCCAGCTACTTGGAAGGCTGAGGCGGAAAGATTGCCTGAGTTCAGCAAGTCAAGGCTGTAGTGGCAGTGAGCATGCCACTGCACTACAGCCTGGGTGATAGAGTAAGACTACAACTCAAATAAATAAATAAATAGGAAGACAGGCCATGCCCATAGATTAGAAGACTTTATTTAACTAAGATGGCAATAAATATTTCCCAAATTGATCTACAACAATGTAATCTCTACTAAAGTCCCATATAACTTATTTACAGAAACTGACAAGTTGATACTAAAAAAATCAAGGGACTTAGTATAGCCAAGATAAACTTTAAAAAGATGAAGAAAATAGGGAGAGTCATACTTCCCAATTCTAAGACTTTCTACAGAGATACAGTAATCAATACGACATGATACTGCTACAAAGATACAGAAATAGTTCAATGGAATAGAATTTAGAGTCTAGAAAGAAAGCTTTAGGGTTATAGTCAATAGATTTTCAACAAGTTTGTCAATGCTAAATGTCAGCAAAGATGTGGGACAATAGACTCTCTCACCTACTGACGAGGTTATAATTTGGTACAATTACTTTAGAAAACTCTTTAGCATTACCTAATAAAGTTGAAGATTACACATTCTACAACCCAGTAATTCTTTTAGGTATATATCGAAAAAACCTCTAGCAAGAGGTTGTTTCTGCAAATAGAGACCAGCAAAAATGTTCATAAGAACATAGTTGACAGTTAAAAAAAAAAACTGGAGGTATCCCAAATGTTCATTAATAGTAGAATGAATAAATAAATGATTTATTCATGCAGTGTATCCATACATGCAACATAAAGCTATAGTTTTATGTATCAACATTCAGGAAACTCAAAATTATGAGGTTTAGTAAAAGAAGCAAATCACACAAACATATATTTACTATGGGTCCACTTCCATTAAATGTAAAAGTAGACAATACAAAACAATATATTGTTTAGGGAAATATTTATGCATTGTAAAAATATAAAGAAAAGCAAGAGCCAGGTGCAATCACAGTGCTTTGGGAGGCCAAGGCAGGAGGATCACTTGAGGCCAGAAGGTCAAGGCCAGCCTGAGAAACACAGTGAGACTATCTCTATAAAAAAACAAATTTTTTAAAAATTATTCCAGCATGATGGTATCTTTCTCTAATCCTAGCTACTGAGGAGACTGAGGCAGGAGGATTACTTGAGCCCAGGAGTTTGAGGTTATGGTGAGCTATGATTATACCACTGCACTCCAGCCTGGATGCCTAGCTCCAAAAAAAAGAAAAGCAAGGAAATGAAAACCACAAAATCCAGGAGTTTGAGTTCTCTGAGGGAAGGGAAAAAAATGTGCTCAAGAAAAGCATCATAAGGAAGTTCTGAGGTTCTGAAAATGATTGTTTCTTAAACTGGGTAGTGGGTGCTTTGGTTTTCATTATATTATTCTTTTCACTGTACATGTATGTGCTACTCACATTAAATCACTAGAGAAGTCATGACAAAATCAGCCTTACTGAAAATTACACTAAACTTCGATTCACTTTGAAGGCTAGAATGTCAAAATTTGAAAGGAAATGTGTTCATGAGGAGAAAAAAAAATGCAGCCAATTTAATGAGAAGGAGTTTAGAGACAATAAAGTCAAGCTGAACTAACTTTTACCTTAGTCCTTTCACTTCGCTCCTCCACGTTAAGTGAGCAAATCAAAGACCCAAACAAAATCACCCCAGTAAAAGATGAATAATCATTAGAGGTAAAACAGCATGGACCATTGCATAAATATGCCAGTAAAAATTGGAAGAGCTAGAGAAGCAAAAAGCAGGTGAAATATAATTCAGAAAAATAATTGCTCTAGAAAAGAAGTGAAAAAAATATTTCAGACACATTGATATTTATTTTCAAATAAAGAGAAAAAACTCTTTGAATAAAAAAATTTGAAGAAGAAATAAGAGTAAAAGAAAGTATGAGACAATAGTAAAACATGGAGAGTTTGCTGTCAGCTCTCAAATTTAAAAAAAAAAAGAGAGAGATAATGGCTAGGCACTAGACAGAACAGAAAACTCATGATCTGTAAAGTAAGGAAGTTTGAGTTCAAATAGTAGCTCTACTATCTATTAGTTGTATGAGCACTGAGCAAGTGAAATTATTCTCTGAGCCTGTTTTATCATCTATAAAATCAAGTTAAAAATCTACTTCAGTGGATTTTTTTTAAGAATTAAACAAAAGAATAACCTAGCCTAACAATAGACTCACAGAATGCACTCAATAAATATTTTTCCTTTTATCCATCTGTTCACCTCTGTTTGTTCCTGCCCTTGTTTGTCCTCTCCATCTGTCTGTCAGTATCTCACTACTTTTTCCCTTTAATAAAAACTACACCTAATGTTTGGTTATCTGTGAAAACCAAGATGGAGAGCAGGTGAAGAAAGAAATTTTAAATATGAAAATTATTTAAAAGACTCTCTAGACCATTCATTTCAACCAACTTTCCCACTTAAAATTTTTCTACAGCTTATAGCAGAGTCTATGTTATCGTACTAAATTTGGATAGTCTATAAAGCCAATTTTAAACATCTACAAATGTGAGCCCATACATTTGGTTAATGGAGAAATATTATTCTAAAATAATTGAGTAAATATGACCCATTTGTACTGGCTCCAGTCAAAGCACTAATAACATAATGGGAGAAGCAAAGCAAGAATGGGGTATAAGATATCCTGATACATTGTCCTGCAAATGGACCATTGACTTCATTGCACAGGTTATTCCCTCCTTGTTATGCAGTTGAGCAGTGCTATCCAACAGAACATTACATAATAAAGGAAATGTTCTGTATCTGTGCTGTCCAATGTGGTAGCCAAATAACCACATGTGGTTATTGAGCACCAGCGTGTTACCAGTATAACAGAGGAACAGAATTTTTAATTTTATTTCATTTTTATTTATTTAAATGCAAACATAAATAGCTACATGTGGTTAGTACCTAACATTTTGGATACTGCAGATCTGGGCTAACTAAGTCATATCATTTAGCAATAGAAATAACTTTATTTAGACTCATTTTCTCCATCTTAATTATTATTCATTAATTATTATGTTCTCCCCTAAAGTGACTAACTCGTAATAGTGGCAGATCTCACTTTCCATTGCTCTCTCTTCTCTTGTCCAAAATTTCATAGAAGGACAAATAACCCTAAAATGGCCAAAGATGGTGATGTTATCAATGAGCAGGACTAGACTGTCAGTGAGATATCACATTCAATAATTTTAATTTTTCTTCTTTTTTAACTTTTAATTTTTTTATTTTAAAGCTGTGGGGTACAATTCAGGGTTAGGTATACAAATGCTCATTACACAGGTACCCCTGTTGATGAGGTGTGCCCCTCCTTTCCCAGGCAGATTTCCACTACTGCCAATTCTGCTTCCCTGCCCCCCACCCCCGGCAGTTTGCCGCTACTGCCAATCCTTTTCATATAGTATTATGATAATTGTTCACGGTCCACTTATGAGTGAAAACATGTGATACTCAGTTCTTTGTTTCTGTGAAGATCACTCAGTATTACATACTCTAAGTCCATCCAGGTTGCTGTGAAGATCATGATTTTGTTCTTCTTTGTGACTGTGCAATATTCCATCATGTATATGTACCACTTTTTTTTATCCAGTCCTCTTTTGATGGGCAATACAGTTGGTTCCATGTCCTTGATATTGTGAATGATGCTGCAATAGACATATGTGTGCAGGTATCTTTTTTATAGAGTGATTTGAGTTCTTCCAGGTATATTCCCAGTAAGGGGAATGTAGGGTCATATGGAAGGTTGATTTTTAGATCTTTTAGGAATCGCCACACTGTTTTCCACAGAGGCTATACTAGTTTACACTCCCATCAATAGTATAGAAGTATTCCTTTTTCGCCACATCCTCTCCAGCATCTGTTGTTTTTTGAGTTATTGACTTATAACATTCCTCAATATAGACTCATGACTCACCCCATAGTACAAATATTTGAGGGGACTATTTTTATTCATTCCAGACTCATAACTCTCTTGGATCTAGAAGGAAGTATTTACTTTTAAAAAGAAAAATTTAACTGTATATTCTTTGTGAAATACATTCCGAACATTTTCTCAGTTATGATTTTAATAATTATGGTACAGCTGTAAATTACAGAATACACTCCTATAAAATACTTGAAGGCAGGCATTAATGCTGCTATGGAAGTGCAGAGCTGTGACTCTGCACCAGGTAGTCACTGGAAAGAGGAACCTACTAAAAAACTTGAGGACCATAGCGAGGAGTTTCGCTGAAGGGAATATCCCATCTCTTCTAGGAGGTAAATAGCACTTATTACCTTCTCTAACCAGAGTTAATTCCACTTTCACAGCTTCAAGATATGACAATCCTTTCCAGTGGTGGGATGTGCTACTATATATGGCCTTTGATGGTAAATCATCCTTTCCTGTGTGAAATTTTTATCTTGGGATTTAAAGCAAATGCTCCATAAAGAAAGAGACCTATAATACTGAGTGAGCTATCACAGAAACAAAGAACTAAGTATCACATGTTCTCACTTATAAGCAGACATTGAACAACGATCGTAATAGTTTTAAGAAAAGGGTTGGCAGTAGTGGGAAACTCCCAGGGTGCGGGGGAGGTGGGATTGGTAATAGTGGGAATCTTTTGGGGAAGGGGGGGCACACCTCATCAACAAGGGTACCTGCATAATGAACATTTGTATACCTAACCCTGAATCATACCCTACATCTTTAAAATTTAAAAAAAGAGACGATCTAATTCTGTGTATTTATATTACCTAGCATTCACCTTATATACAGTGAGTGCTTGTTAAGTATCTGCCAATTATATGAAGAGAAACAAATCATAACTTGGATAAACATAATTCCAACTATGCCATATTAAAGGTAATGACTTAAAAGAAACTTTAAAAATATGCTTACAAATAGTAATGTTTAATTTACACGGGCTTTTCAAATTAATGCCATTCCAGTGAAAATGACCACAGCATTTCTCCCAGGAAATATTTCTTCTAATATTTTCTCTCGACCAAAATAAAATGCAATGTCAGTCCTTCCCTCTATATTTCATTTGTTCTTTAATTAATTCTTGTTTATAGAAATAATTCCCCAGATTCATCGTATCTTAATATTCTTTCCCTAAAGTTAATCTGTAACCAATGATTTTCCTAATTTTATTTTAATGCTGAATGTCAAGTAAGACTAAACTAGCTTTGTTCAGAGAGGCTTTATGTGCCTATAGTCGGAATATACAAAATGATAAGTTAGCATCAAACCTTGGAATAAATGTAACATCTGAGAATTACATTAATGGAGGGGACTGGCAATAGATTGAGGTCTCTAATGGACTTGAGTTTTCCATATTCAAAAAATGCAAAAGCAGGGGCTTGTAGGAATCCAACTAAGGTGACCAGAGTGTTTATTTTTATAACAATAGTTTAAACAAATTAATGAATCTAAAGAAAAGGAGTATCTAAGCCTATTCACTAATAAACCTTCAGGTTACAGATTCTATAGCAGCATTACCTTAGTACAAGAAAACTTTCTTGGGTGGTGGGCACCATTATTGTAGTCACGGGAAATAAAAGCTCAGTTCATAAAATAATAAATAGATACTCTATTCTAAACATCAGTCATTCCCTGAAGCTTATAAAGTCTGAGGCACTAATAATGTTTAGTTTCTGGACCCAGAAAGAAAAGATCCTTGGATTTCCCACTACAGTTCTGACATTGCAAACTTTCCCTAAGAAGTTAACCAGCCTCTCTTTAATATCTTCAACTCACTGTCTTTATTCTCAACATTCTATATCTGGAAACACTTTGACAAGTCCCATTATTTTCAGTATACTTTTAAAATATATTCTATTCTGCCTAAGAGTCAGAGAAACAATGGAAGATGGACATTTGCCAACTGCCAATAAACGTGAAGCTGAAACTTCTCATTTTTCGACTTGTGGATAACTTCTTTGTTTTACCCCTTATATTTGGTTTTGAAACAAAACATTCTCTGAATCAAATTCATTAACCCCATACAGAGACCTGACTAATGGAAAAAGAATACATCTGGGGACTAAAAAGACATGGTCTAAACTCTAGATCCACACTTGCCATAATGAGAGTAGTAAAATCCTTAACCTTTCTTGCCCTCAGTGTCCTCCTCTGTGGAAATAATAATACTACCATCACAAGATTAGGAGTATTTAAGGAGACTATATATATTTAAGTGTCTGGCACTTAATGTGTATGCAAAAGTATTCATTTTCTTTTTCTCAATATAATCTTCTCTGGCTAATAGCTTTGGCATTCAGTAGCATTTACAGGACTTAGAATATCTTACTGAAGGGAATTAGTCCAAATTCTATTCCGGCCATTTTTTTAAAACTTGCAAGCCATATTGTATCATTCTGTGTCCAATGTTAATTATATCCTTATTATCAGCTATAACTACCGATGCATAGTTTCATTTTTCTTTTCTTTCTTTTTTTTTTTTTTGAGTTGGAGTCTCACTCTGTCACCCAGACTGGAGTGCAGTGGCATGCTTCCGGCCACCACAGCCTCAACCTTCCGCCTCAGTCTTCCAGGTAGACTGGAATTACAGGTGCGCGCTACCTCGCCCGGCTAATTTTTGATTTATTGTAGAGATGAGGTCTCTCCAAGTTGCCCAGGCAGGTCTCGAACCCACGGGCTCAGGCAATCCACTCACCTCAGCCTCCCAAAGCACAGGATTATAGGCTGAGCCACCAAGCCCGGCTTCATTTTTCTTTATAATAAAATTTTTTCCTAAAATCTTTTAAGGGTCACTTGGGTTTGTTACATGCATAGTCTATGTTTGAACATCTAATACACGGCCTAGCACAAAGCTAATCCTCTTTCTTTCTAATAATTACCATAATGAAGTTGTTTATATCAAGAAAGTTTGCAGGTTGTTGAATATATAGGCATATGCCCACATAACAACATTTCAGTCAAAGACAGGCTACATATATGACAGTGGTCACATAAGATCATGATACTATATTTTTATTGTACATTTTCTGTGTTTAGATACACAAATACCATTGTGTTTAAATTGCCTACAGTATCAAGTACAGTGACATGCTGTACAAGTTTGTAGTCTAGGAAGCTAGATAGCTTATACAACCTAGGTGTGTAGTAAACTATATCATCTATGTTTAAGTGCACTCTGTAATGATCAACAACAATGAAATTGCCTAACCACACATTTCTTAAAACACATTCCCAGCCGGGCTCAGTGGCTCAGTCTGTAATCCCGTGCTTTGGGAGGCTAAGGTGAGTGGATTGCCTGAGCCCGTGGGTTTGAGACCCGCCTGGGCAACTTGGCAAGACCTCATCTCTACAATCAAAAAATTAGCCGGGCGTGGTAGCGCATGCCTGTAGTTCCAGTTACTTGGAAGTCTGAGGTGGAAGGATCACCGGAGCCCAGCAGGTTGAGGCTGCGGTGACCGGAGCATGCCACTGCACTCTAGCCTGGGCAACAGAGTGAGACTCCAACTCAAAAAATATATATATATATATATTCCCATTACTAAACAGCACATGACCGTATATAGTTAAGCCAAGAAGAAACAAAGGATCTGACCATTATCTATATTTATTACAATATTTCCCCTACTGGTTAGTTCCACCTGAAATCTGTTCTCTAGCTCTGATCTTGAATTGTCTATGACCTTATTTTAGATTGCAATTCTAACACTTTACTTACAGCCTGTGTCCTTGAACTAAAAAGACTAGAGTGTAAAATGCATAATAACACAGGCATGTAGATAAACACAAGCCCAAGATTCAGGAAAAAAGTGGGTCAGAATGGAAAGAACTTATACTCTGGGAAAACAAGTACATTTCTCGCATTATTTTAGATTTAATCAAGTCCTGTTCTAGCATTGCTGTCAGCAATATTATTTCTGAGTAAGGTAGCAGAATTTGTGGGGAAAGTCACTAAACATTTTATAAGGTAATAAAAAAGGCCAAAGAATTCTTTTAACCTATCTGGGAGGCAGGAGAGTCAGACTCAAAGATTTTATTTCCCAGTGATTTAGATAAGTCAGTCTTGTTCCAGTATCTAAAAAAAGATGTAAATAAAAACATTAATCACAAAGATGCACAACCTTAAAAGAGAAAAATTAACCCAGATTCATTTAAACTTCTCCTGATTCTTGCTACCTGGGGACTCAGTTGAACTTCTCCTGACTCTCAATTCCATTGCCTCAAGACCTTCCCACAGCATCTGCATGCTCAAAAGTTCATTTCCTCCTGTTTCTATTGCCTCTGAATCCTTGGTTGTCTTTTATTTATTATTATTTTTAGAAACAAGGTCTCACTATGTCCCCCAGACTGGAGTACAGTGGCACCATCGTAGCTCACTGTAACCTCAAACTCCTGGACTCAAGTAATCTTCCTGCCTTACCCTCCTAGGACTGTAGGCACATGGTACCATGCCCAGCTATTTTGGTTTTTTAAATTTTGTAGCAATGGGACCTCACAATGTTGCTCAGGCTGGTTTCAAATACTGGCCTCAAGCAATCCTCCCATCTCAGCCTCCCAAAGTATTGGGATAGAGGTGTGAGCCACCTAGCCTGGCCTCTGATAGTCTTTGATTCCACAGCACCCTCAATCCCTTTACCAGTTTCCAAAAGAAAGACACCAGCAAAATAGCAAATTTAATGATATGGAGAGACTTTCTGAAGACATAGAATGACACGGGGAGGTGTTTCCTCAGAGAATTCACACTCTCCCAGAATCTCCTGGTTGCACTCTCAACATCTCTGGAACAACCAATAGAATCTCTCCTGTCACCCATATGAAACACACTTAGAATATACTCTGACTCCCTGGGGCAGAGACGAGAGATCTTAGCACCATTCTAATCTTTTATAAAAATGCTTTCCTTCAAAAATACCTCTCACCTTATTGGGAGAATTCCAGCGAATGTCATCTTCTCCAGTTTATTGTATCTGATATTAGGCAGAGATGGAAACCAACATTAGTGAGTGTTTATGTGCCATTCACTTTATGTTTACCTCCTACATCCCTCACAAACATGACCCTGTGCCATTTGCATCATACAAAATGGGAAACAGGTTTAAAGAGGTTCAATAATACCCCAGGTCTCAAAGCAAGTAAATGATGGAACTGGGGTGCTAATTTAACTAGATTGACAGCAAAACCTAAGCTTATCACCCCCAACCTCTAACTGCCGCTACACTTAACCTCCCAACAAAAACCAGCCACTCAACCAGTTCCAGGTTAATGCTTTGAACTGTAGCATACACTGAGGAGCTGGAAAGGTAACAACTGAAATACAAACCGTAGCAAGGGAGAGAGCTCCTTTTGACTTTCCTTTCTCTTTTCATAGAGAAGTCCCTAATTCCAAGTACTTCTGAACAACACCGCTATTTTCTTGTGAAAGGTTTGTAGGTAACTCCAGACAAGAATATCAGGGAGAGCCTATACTACTTATTTTAATGGTGGTTAACAAAAAGCAAGTTAATAAACAAGCAGTTAACAAAAAACAAGGGATTTCTTTTGTATCTTTTGCTTGAAGGCAAAAAAAAAAAAAAGAGGAAGAACTTCATCCATGCAGATACCATTTTAAATCTCCTTTATTTCTTCCATTTTAGAGAAACTAAACCAACAGGCTAACCAACCCATTTTTACTCCACATTTATGCTGGCATTTTCCATTTACAAAAAAGCATAAAGTATATTTATACTAATCCGACAGTGAAGGAAGGAAAAACTTCTCATGTTTGGCCTAACCTACTTCCCACAGCATCTTTAAATACTTCTTTCGTCAGAGAAGCAGATGTTGCAACACTGTACAAAGTCTTTAAAGGCAACTGCCTACCCCCTCTTGAAAATATCTAATCTCAAGTTCCCATAGTTGCCTTCTATGGAATTTCCCAGTGTGCTTGTGTGTATCTTCCCACTGAACTCCTCCATGCCAGTGTGTGTGCATGAGAGTGTGTGTGTGTGTGTGTGTGTGTGTGTGTGTGTAAGTATGTTTGTCTGTCTTGGGGCAGGGGTGAGAAAGAAAACATTTTCTATTAGAAATATGACTGGAATTTATAAAATGCAAAAAACAACAACCAGTCTGAATCACTGAAGCACTATATTTAGATAGATGATGCAACCTGATCTATACAGTAGAAGTAGGTAAAATGTAAATATCCATCAACAGGGAAAGCACTAAATTACAGTGCAATCACGCAATGAATCTTATGCAATCAGGACAGATAAATAAATTAGGGTTTTATATAGAAACATGATACAATGCCAACAATATTTTGATTTTTAAAAGTTATAGAATAATATGGATAGTATCATCTCACATTAAAATGTATATTACATATTTATGAATTTTATTATAATAATCATGCATTGCATTATATTGTGTACAAATGGATCACATAATTTACTTTCAATAAAGGAAGATCAAAAAGTGTTAGCTGCACTTATCATCAGATGAAAGTATAGATGTCTTTTGTTTCCTTCTTTTGGCTTATCTGTATTTTGAGTTCATGCTATAATGAATATGCATTGCTCCATTAAAAAATATTTTTAAAGTTATTTTTAAATTAAAATATATGCACATGTGGAGTATCCTTTGGTATTCCAATAACATCCAGAATTGAGAGCATATTCTTCAAGGGGTATTTCTGACAAAGCTGAGTGCTTGTGGGCTGAGATGCTCATACTAGGCAGAAACCCTCCTCCGGCCTCTCAGATCATCCAGCCAATTAGTGGCAGTGTCACCTCGATATCCAAGGTCTATGTTCCTGCACAGCCAGCAGCAAGTGTGAGCTTCAATGGGGGGGGAGAGCAACAGGTTGGAACTCAAGTAACTTCTGGGGGCTTATATCAGCTTTACAAAGGAGTTCAGAGCCGAACTTTCTAGACAAGATGTACATAGTCTTTCCACACCATCCCAGTTATCTATAGCTATGCAGTAAACCATCACAAATTCAGAGGCATAAAATAAGGAGCATTTTATTATGTTCACAGATGCTGTGGGTCAGGAATTTGAGCAGAACAGAGCAGGATGGCTTGTCTCTGCTTCATGGTGTCTGAAATCTCAACTGAGAAGACTCAAGTGGCTGGGGAATGACATATCTGGAGACTCATTCAGTCCTAAGTCTGGCGCTTGGGCTTCAATGACCCAAAGTCTGGGCTCCACCAGTGTTATCTATCGACTGAAGTCCTGACATGTGATTTTTCCGTGTGTCTTGAAATTCTCACAGCATGGTGGCTAGAATTCACAGGGGAATGTCATAAGAATGAGCATTCTAAGAGAACCAGGCAAACACGACATGGCCTTTTTTTTTTCTTTTTTTTTTTTTCGCGTCTCAACACTTGCACTTTATTGACCGCCACTGTAGAAAAGTGTGTGAGTACAAACTGCTGTGGAAGGGGCCGAGGCAGGGGGAAGAGAACGGAAGGTCAGGCACGTGGGCCTCGCCGCGGCGATGAGGAACTCCACGTGGCCTCACGGTCTACTGAAACGCTACGAAGATCAAGACTGGAACGAGGATGACGCCAATGGCCCCAAGGATGCCGAGGATCAGGGCCCAGATGTTCAGGCACTTGGCGGTGGAGGCGTAGGCCTGGGCCCCGGGCACATCGCCCACCGTCTTCCTGGCCCTCGCCTTCACGGAGTAGGCGAAGGCGATGAAGCCCAGACAGCAGACGTTCAGGAAGAACGTGTTGAACAGGGACCAGACGACGTGGTCGGGCACGGAGGGGTCGCTGTGGACGTGGATCACAGTGGACGTCGTGAGAGCAGAGCTGTGGGATGTCCCCAGCACGGCCCCTTCGTGCTCCTCCTTGAGCAACTCATAGTTTGAGGCGGCGCGGGCGCGGGCCCAAGTGAAGGTCTGGGAAGTGTGGCTCATGGCGTGGGGACAGGAACCGCTGTCGGTCCAGATGCGGCGAAGCGACATGGCCTTTTATTACTTAGCCTTAGGACGCACATAGTGTCACTTCTATCATATTCTATTGGTCAAGTAGTCATAGCAAGTCTAGATTCCACCTCTTGAGGGGAAGAGTGTCTACAAACCTGAGGTCATTTTTTTCAAAACCACCACACCCATTGATCAAGCTTCTGTTCCATGACAGACCCTGGCACTGTAGCTACAAAAAAGAAAGAAACAGTATTGGGGATCACAAGGGATTGATAGTCCTCTTTTCTGTTTCTCCAATAACTCACTGTCTCAGTTATAAATTTCATTTCTCACTCAGCAAGATAGAAATAGCAATGTTAGTTTGAACCATATAAAATTGTCAATACTCAACCATTTCTAACCTAAAAAAAATTGCAATTGTTCAATCTAATGCTTGACTTACGTGTTTCATAGAAATGTAAGTCTAAACAAAGATAAAAGATAAAAGGTTCTTGAAGGGGAAAAGTGTTTGATGCTTTTTATTTTTCAAGCTTTCTTTCATATGTTTTGTAATATTTCTACTAATTTAAGAAGAAATTGATTTTGTCTACTGACTTTTAAAAATTAATATCTAGTCTATTGCAAGACATATGTCCTGTGATTATGGTTCTACTCCACCCATCTATGAAATGTCTTTTCTAAAACCTTCTTGGGTTTCATTTATAATCCTATAACACCACTTATTTTTTATTAACCAAATTTTGAATTCTTGCCAATTATACATTGTATTTTTTAAATATTCTGTAATGTCAAACTATACTAGTATGTGATGTTCTCAGCATTCAATTCCTCTAGTTATCATTATTATTATTATTCCTTTTTGAGTTGAAGTCTCACTCTGTCACCCAGACTGGAGTGCAGTGGCACATTCACAGCCACCCCAGTGTCAACTTGCTGGGATCCGGTGATCCTTCTGCTTCAGCCTTCCAAGTAGCCAGAACTACAGACACACACTACCACACCCAGCTCATTTTTTATTTATTGTAGCAACAAGGTCTCGCCAAGTTGCCCAGGTTGGTCTCCAACCCACCAGCTCAGGCAATCCACATACCTCAGCCTCCCAAAGGGCTGGGATTACAGGCTGAGCCACTGAGCCCGGCCTCCTCTAGTTATTAATTAAACCACGTTGGTGGGTATTAAACACCATCTGCACCTGCAATCAACCAAGTTTTCTACTGGTGATATAGCTTGGATTATTGTCCCATCCAAATCTCATGTTGAAATGTGATCTCAAATGTTGGAGATGGGGACTAGTGAGAGGTGTTTCGATCATGAAGCAGATCCTTCTGAACAGCTTGGTGCCATTTGCTCAGTAATACAAGTGTTTTTGTTCTCTTCATTCACACAAATGCCTGTTGTTTAAAAAAGCATGGCACAGTTTGATCAACCAACAAGAAATATTCATCCAAAATATATATGCGTCCACCACAGGAGCACCAGCTTTTATAAAGCAGCTACTAAGAAAACTAAAAAAAGATATTTACTCTAATATCTTATCATAGCTAGGGACTTAAATACCCCCACCAACATCCCTAGATAGATCATGAAGGCAAAAAATCAACAAAGAGATTCAGAACCTCAACTTGACGCTTGACCAAATGGACTTAGGAGATACCTACAGAAAACGTCACCCAATAACCACAGAATATACATTCTACTCATCACCACATGGAACGTACTCCAAGATCAACAACATCCTTGGTCATAATCAAGCACAAATAAATTTCACAAGATTGAAATACTGCCATGCACCTTCTCAGACCACAGTGAAATAAAAATAAATATAAAAATTTCCACAAAACTCATAAAGACATGAACACTACATAGCATGATGCTGAACAACTCTTGGATCAACACAGAAATCAAAACAGAAATTAAGATTCCTGGAAACAAATGAAAATGAAAAAACATTTTACCAAAACTTCTGGGATGCCATGAAAACGGCACTGAGAGGGGAATTTATATCTCTACAAACACACATCAAGAATAGAAAGAGAATAAGTTGACACTCTAATGAATCATCCAAGGGAGCTGGAGAGGCAAGGCCACCAAAATCCTAAATCAGCAGAAGAATCCAGATTACCAAAGTAAAAGCTCAAGTACAGGACATAGAAGACAAAAATAGCATAGAAAAAAAATCAATGAAACAAATAGCTAGTTACTTGAAAAGACAAACAAGATCGATGGACCCCTAGCCAGAATGACCAAGAAAAAACCCAAATAAACACAACCAGAAATGCAAAAGATCAAGTCACAACTGACCCTGAAAAAAATACAAAAGATTATCACAAATTACTATGTACACCTATATGGAAACAAACTCAATAACCTAAATGAAATGGAGGACTTTCGACATCACACAACCTCCCAAGTTTGAAACAAGAAAAAATTGAGATCCTGAACAGACCAATAACAACTCAGGAAATTGACTCTGTCATAAGAAAACTACTTTCAAAAAAAAAGCCCTGGATCAGATGGATTTCCAACAGAAATCTACAAGACATACAAGGAGGAGCTGATACCAATCCTAGTAAAGAATTTCAGTAAATTGAGAAAGACAGAACACACCCCAAATTATTTTATGATGCTAGCATCACATTGATACCCAAACCAGGTAAAGATCCAACTAAGAAAGAGAACTACAGGCCAACATCCCTGATGAGCATAGATGCAAAAATACTCAACAAAATTCTAGCAAATCAGACCCAACATCACATCTCAAAAATCATCCACCATGACCAAGTAGACTTCAGCCCCCGGGATGCAGGACTGGTTTAACATCCACAAGACCATAAATGTAATTAAATACGTCAACAGATGTAAAACCAAGAACCAAGTGATTATATCATTAGATGCAGAAAAAGCTTTCAATAAAATCCAGCATCCCTTCTTGATAAAAACCCTCGAACACCTAGGCATAGAGAGAACATACCTCAAAATAGTAAGAGTCATCTATGGTAAACCCACAGCCAATATATTGCTAAATGGACAGAAATTGGAAGCAACTCCCCTGAAAACCAGAACAAGACAAAGCTCCCCACTCTCATCTCTCCGGTTCAACATAGTGTTGGAAGTCCTAGCTAGAGCAATCAGACAAGAGAAGGAAATCAGGGGTATCCAAACAGAAAAAGAAGAAGTCAAGTTATCCTTCTTTGCTAACAATGTGATCCTATACCTCGAAAATCCAAGAAAGCTGTCAAAAACCTCCTTGCACTAATAAAGGACTTTGGCAAATTCCTCAGGGTACAAAATAAACATGCAAAAGTCAGTAACATTCTTATACACCAATAACAAACAGGCAGGAAACCAAATAAAAAGCACAATCCCATTCACAATAGCAACACAAAAATGAAATACCTTGGCATCTTCCTAACCAGAGAAGTGAAAGATCTTTACAACTACAAAACACTGCTCCAAGAAGTCAAGAATGACGCAAACAAATGGAAAAATACTCCATGTTCATGGATTGGAAGAATCAACATTGTTAAGATGTCCATCCTACCAAAGGCAATCTACATATTCAATGCTATACCCATTAAATTACCAACATCATTCTTCTCAGACCTTGAAACAACAATACAGAAATTCATTTTAAAACATAAATGACCACGAATAGCCAAAACAACCCCTCAGCAAAAGAACCAAAGCCAGAGGTACCACACTTCCAGACTTTAAACTTTATTATGAGGCTACAATAATTAAAACAGCCTGGTATTGGTACAAAAACAGGCATATAAACCAATGGAACAGAATAGATATGCTGGAATCAAAACCTCAATTTCTCAACCAGTTCATCTTCGTCAAAGCCTCTAAGCAGGACTGGGAGGAGGAGAACCTATTCAGTAAATAGTGCTGGGAAAACTGGCTGACCACATGCAGAAGAATGAAAAAGGACCCCTACCTATCCCCATGCACAAAAATCAACTCCAAATGAATCAAAGACCTAAATGCAAAACTTCAAACATAAAGAATCTTAGAAAATGCAAGAGACACCCTTACAGAAATTGGAATACGCAACCAATTCCTGATCAAAAGTCCATGCCATAAGAGATAAGATAGACAAGTGGGACCTCATCAAACTGAAAAGTTTCTGCAAAGAAAAAGAAACCATCAAGAGAGTGAGGAGACAACCCACAAAACAGGAAAAAATATTTGCCAACTGCATATCTGACAAAGGCATAACATCCAGGTTCTACAAGGAACTCAAACTTGCTAAAAGGAAAAAAACAAACAGACCCATGAAAAAACGGGCAAACTTTGCAGCAGTCATGAGAAACTGCCGCGAGGGGTGGGGGGGTGGAGGGGGCACAATTCATCAACAAGGGTACATGCATAATGAACCTTTGTATGCCTAACCCTGAATTGTACCCCACATCTTTAAAATTAAAAATTTTTGTTGTTGTTGTTGTTTTGTTTTTTGAGTTGGAGTCTCACTCTGTTGCCCAGACTGGAGTGCAGTGGCCGCTCCCGGCCACTGCAGCTTCGACCTGCTGGACTCCGGTGATCCTTCCGCCTCAGTCTTCCAAGTAGCTGGAACTACAGGCGTGCGCTACCATGCCCAGCTAATTTTTTGATTTATTGTAGAGATGAGGTCTTGTCGAGTTGCCCAGGCAGGTCTCAAACCCGCGGGCTCAGGCAATCCACTCACCTCAGCCTCCCAAAGCACAGGATTACAGGCTGAGCCACCGAGCCCAGCTAAAATTAAAAATTAAAAAAATAAGTAAATAATGGGCAAAAGACAAGAATAGACACTTCTCAAAAGAAGACATACGAGCAGCCAACGGACACATGAAAAAGTGCTCAGCCTCACTAATCTTTAGAGAAATGCAATTCAAAACCACATTGAGATAACACCTAACTCCAGTAAGAATGGTCAAGATGCAGAGAAAAGGGAATACTTCTACATTGTTGATGAGAATGCAAACTAGCTCAGCCTCTGTGGAAAACAGTGTAGCGATTCCTAAACAAACTAGTAATTGACCTTTCATACAATCCAGCAATCTCCCTTCTGGGAATATACCTGAAGGAACTTAAATCAGTCTACAAAAATGATTCCTGCATATGCACATTTATTGCAGCACTATTTATAATCACAAAAACACGGAACCAACCATGCTACCCATCAAAACTGGACTGGATAAAAAAATGTGGTATGTATACATGAGGCAATATTATACAGCCATAAAGGAGAATAAAATAATGGCCTTCGCAGTAACTTGGTTGACTTCAGAGTCTATAATACTCAATGATTTATCACAGAAACAAAGAACTGTGTACCATATGTTCTCACTCTAAGCAGACCCTGAACACTTACCATAATGCTATGAGAAAGGGATTGGTAGTAGCCAGAAACTGCCAGAGGAGGGAGGGTGGGCATGTAACATTAATAGGAGTACCTGATCTCAAATCAAGCAAAGTGGGGACCAAAGGTAGGCCCAAACTTTACCTGTACAATGACCACTTGTATACCTAATCCTGAATTGTACTTCACATCTTTAAAATTTAAAAAAATGTTTTTTAAGAGCCTGGCACTTATATACCATGTAATACTATGCAGCAATCAAAACCACATTGAGATACCATCTAATCCCAGTAAGAATGGCCATAATTAATAAAACAAACAACAACAGATGCTGGAGAGGATGTGGAGAGAAAGGAATGCTTCTACACTGCTGGTGGGAATGCAAACTGGTGCAGCCTCTTTGGAAGACAGTGTGGTGATTTCTGAAAGAACTAGAAACTGACTTTCCATATG
>NW_007257271.1:1219455-1256142 GCF_000164805.1 Carlito syrichta | reverse complement strand
ATGGACTTTGCAGCAACTTGAATGGATTTAGAGTCGATCATACTCAGTGATCTATCACAGAAACAAAGAACAGAGTACCATATGTTTTCACTCATAAGCGGACCTTGAACAATTATTATAATACTAAAAGAAAGGAATTGGCAGTAGTGGGAAACTGTCTGGTGAGTGGAGGTGGGATTAGCAGTTGAGGGAAACTGCTAGGGTAGGGAGCAGCATACCTCATCAACAAGGGTACCTCCATAATCAATGCTTGTATACCTAACCCTGAATTGTACCCCACATCTTTATAATAAAAAAGTACTATGCAGCCATAAAAAGAGAACAAAATCATGGCCTTTGTAACAATATGCATAGAGTTGGAAATCATTCTAAGTGAATTATCACAGAAACAATACAACAGAATGCTGCATGTTCTCACTCTTAAGTGGGTACTAAACACAGGCACAAGGATGGAAACGACAGACACTGGGCACTGATAAAGGAGAGGGGGAAGAAGGGATAAGGAATGCAAAACCACCCATTGGGTACCATGCTTACCACTTGAAGGGAAGGCAGAATGATTAAAAGTCCAAATCTTGCCTTTGGGCAATATATCTATGTTGCAAATCCTCACATGTATCCCATGATTCGAAAAATAATAGTAACAAATGAGAGCCTGGCTCCTGTCTTCTCTTTTGCTTTCACTCTGGTTGTGTGACATATTGCCTCGTCTTACCTTCTGCTATATAAGCTTTCTGAGGTTTCACCAGAAGCCCAGAAGACGCTGGCACCATGCATAACCATGAGCCAAAGAAACCTCTTTTTTAAATAAATTACCTGGCCTCGGGTATTGCTTTAATGCAACACAAACAGACTGACACAACTGGTATAGCTATACAACCACTGAAACAAGTTTATACACAGAAATAAAGTATGTAACATCGTAGAGAACGGTAGGCCAAAAAAATTTTGTGGGCAAAATCAGAAAAGCGAGAGAGGTCAAACACAAGAGACAAATTACAAAAAGGTAATTTTGGCACAAAGAATAACTGCAAAATAATGAGACTTTGTTTCCTGAATGGCTCTCAAAACTGGGTATTGACAAATCCCAAGATTTGCAGTTTCCAAACATGTTTTGAGTAGTGGACAAAGCAAACTCTCAAGGGTAATTTTTCAAAATGCAAAAGTCAATATTGTTAACATTTGTTTTGTTCATTCTCCTATGTAGCTCTACATCAGCCATGTGAGTCTGCTGGTAAGGTAGCTAGCTAGTATCCATGTACAAAATAACAAAAGCCTAAAGAAATCCAATTAACACAGCAACTAAAGCAATACATTTACCAGGGGAAGCTGTGAGAAACAAGAAAGAATTCTGTCCTTGAACCTGAAGATCCAGAATTGAACTTACTAATAAGGTGAATTGCCCAAGATGGTCTTCATTTTAAAATGGAAACTCCCATGTCCCGGGAATTCCCTCAGTCCCAAGAAAATAGGGACAGTTCATCAGCCTACGACAGGAGGCAACTTTGGGTAAATCATTTTTTTCTTCATGGAATTCAATTTTCTTCAAATGTAAAATAACAAAAAGTAAGACCTAATTTGTAGACTTGCTATGAAAACAATGGAAATAATCTCTCAAAGCACATTTTTCACTGTCTACAAGCCTTTTGTTACCTGACCCAAAAGCACCCACAGGGCTGCCCAGCCCTATAATGATCTTATGGTGTTGGCTATTGGCCTTTTGTTATAAAAATTCCAGAAATTGAGAGGGCCCCTGAATGCTGCCCAAAGTCAGAGGAGCCCATAAAAACTCAGATCCCAGGAAAGATGACCTAGCAAAGATGACTTGGAGGAACCCCACATTTTTAAAAAATTGTCCTATGAGGACTTACTTTGCACTTCTCTTGCCAAATGAGAATCTCATTAACCATCTTTAATTTTAGAACCACGCCCGTATTTTTTCCCACCCAAACAAAAAAGCAACAGGAGTAAGGGCAGAGGGGAATGTATAAAAACTCTGTCTTCAGCAAATTTTGAAAATATTTTCTTTCCAAGAATCATCAGACATTTCCTTTTCCTAATGCAAATTAGCAACTGAAGAAGAAAGAAAATGCTTTCAGACTATTACACTAATAAAGAAGACATTAAGCCACTACAGTCAGAAAGCTAAGCAGTAATAATAATGGAATTTTTCCAGCCTATCGTTTAATTAAAAGTTGCCAAAATTAGCATATGTGCCCCTCTCTGGGCTCAGTAGCAGTTGAGCCACTCCTTCAATCTTCCCCCCACCTCCCAACCCACCCCACGTCTGCTCTCCCCTCCCACTGTGCTCCCTTTCCTTTCCTCTCTCCAGATACCCCCCCTTCTCTCCCTGCACCTCTCTCACACCTGGAGACAACAACGCTATGCAGTTCCAAACGAGCTGAGAAAATGAAAATCACCTTCCTAGAGGAAGGAAAGTGCATTTGACATCCCCCTTGTTCCAGGCCTTGAGAGACTCTGATATAATTACCTCAGAGAGGCTGCAGGCAGATGGCAGCCCCAGCAGCCTCAGGTCCTCAGTCAGCGGGATACTGCCGAGATGCTCTCCGTGACATTTTGTTCAAGATGTTTCCAGCACACAAAGCCGAGAGCTGGCAACCAGCAAAGGAGCCTGCAGAGTGTTCATTAGCCTGGAATTACTGCCATCTCACACTTTCACTCTGCAGGTCTAAGCCGCCACCCCTCTTCCCAGCCCCATAGGCAGAGATCAGGGACATGATCAATGGTGACAAACCTTATGGAGAAGCTGAAGTGTGAACCTATGGGTGGTATGGAGGCATAGCAGAAAAACTGGTGAAGAGTGTGCTGTGCCTGACTCTGGTCCTCCTGGAACACCATTCTCCTCCATTTTTCATCTGTAGGAATCATATAGGAAGTCAGTGCAAGCTGGGAGCCTCTAGACAGATGTTTGGGATTACTATTAAAGAGGGGACTGAAGACCGAGACCACGGAAGTATGGCCCCACCAAGTACGTAATGTCTGCCTCCCTTGAATTTCCATCTCATCAACATCCCACCATTCAGGATTTCTGTTAGTGTCTATGGTAATCAGGGTAACACTCTAGCTGCTGTAACAAATAAGCCCAAATCTCAGCAACCTAATATAACAAGATATACCCTCCCTCTTGGCAAAGCCACAATGGTAGGCAGCTTTCCTTTGTGCCTCTCCTCCATAGGAATCCAATTGCTGCTTCTGTTTCAAATATGTAGCCTCTGAGATTGCTGTTGATGGGGAAAACAAGAGCACAGACAATTGCACAGGACTTATAGCTATGTCTGAAAATGTCCTTTGGATGTGATAATACTAGTAAGTTGCTAGTTGCCTTGATAAAAGTAAATGAGGTTGAGGCCATCAAAACCTAGATAGCAATTTCCTAAGCCTCCATAATTAGTGGGTTTTTTAAAATTTAATAGAGACAGAATCTCACTATGTTGCCCAGCCTAGTCTGGAACTCCTGGGTTCAAGCAATCCTCCTGCCTCAGCCTCTCAAAGTGCTGAAATTATAGTTGTGAGCCACTGTGCCCAGCCATGATAACTATATTAGAAGACAACTAAGAGTTCATTAATTTGTTCTCTACTAATGAAGACTTTTCGAACAATTGAGACAAAACTGAGCTTCCTTGTGTCAGCAAATCCCTCCTAGATGCAAATTAGAATGTGAATCATACAGAACAGGGGAATGCTGGAATACTGAAGAGACCATCTCATATTTAGCCAACTTCAGGATTCCTCAAACAGAAGATCTCCAGAGCCACATCCAAGTTACACTGTATGATGCTTGTCTCTGGAATGTCAAGTTAGAGAGTGAGCCTGGGTTCAAGGATAGCCTTGAAGGGGGCGGGAAGTCCACAAAGGAAGAGCTTCAGTCACAGTAGAGGAGAAGTGAGTGATGAGCAGAGGCACTGCTGGTCAATTCACAATTGTGATGAGGACATGAGTGAGCCAGCTTCATGGGTGTATCCACAGTCCAGAAGCTGCCTCCATGGGTCCCTAACTAGTGCTGGAGGAATCAAGGGAAGTGGAAGAGTCAGAACCCAGGGATCCCAGTTGACTTGAGTAAATGGCAGATCAGCTCTGACTTCAGGCATCTCCAAAGCTTATTTATCTGCCATAAGTTAATATATCTACTTAAAATCTCTCCTAGCAATAAATTATATAAAGCAATCTTCTTTTATATCTTTAGTCATTCAACGGACATTCATTAAGTACAAACCAACCATGTGCCAAACTCTGTGCCCGGTGCTGGGGAGAATGCCCAGTTTCTCCTAAGAGCACAATCCGGGAGCTTATTTCAGGCTGCATTGAGTTATTTAATTAAACTGAAAATGGGGAGAAGAACAGAACACATGCACTGCCTCTAATTGCAATAGGAGGATAAAGCACCATTAATTACTGTACTCAGAGAGGCAAAGCAAATTTCTCAAGGTCACATAACTGGGAAATGGCAGCAATGAAATGCAAACTGAAAATAAAAGAATTCAACTTTCTTAAATCCTTTTTGTTTTAGACATTGTGCCATATCAGACACACCTCCCTGTTATGTGTCTACTCACTGTTTATTTAGCTGCATTTTGTTTTGGATTTCTGAGTTTTTTGCTACACCCTCTTCAGTCCATAGTCCAGCACACAGGGTCATAGTTTGAAACTTGCTCTCCTTTTGACAGAACGTCATGAAAGCTAACAAGATCATGTCTTTAATGCTTTGATCATATAGAAGACAAATTCAGGCAGAAGTTCATATTGTTACAGTGCTTATAATGATTATAATTAATACCAGGCAACATAATGATAAGAACATGTTGTATTTATAATGCCTAATTAGAGCCGTTTTATCATTATTTTCTTCCTAGGCCTAATGATCATGATCATCATTATTAATAATGAACATAACCACAGGAAGACAATGACAACAATGATGACAAACAGCTCCATGCCAGTTTGGTGTTCTGTAGGGAAGAATACTCCTCCAATAGTCTTTTGCCAGTCATAATGACTTTGTTAGTTGTAAAGTGACAGTTTAATCATAAATGGCAAGTGGCATTACTCTACAGAGGGGAAAAAAGACAGCTCAGGCCACCAACACATCACTAGGACAGCACTTGACCCCCAGCATAATTGATACGGAAATATTCACACAGCCATAACCCCAGCACAACCTCCAAGCAGGCACCATGACTTATCCATTCATCAAATAGAAAACTTGGGTATAAGATCCTTGCTCCCTTATTGGTCTGGTTCCTGGGACCACCAAGGTGTTATTCTACTTTTATCCAGACTTATGAGAAGACCCAGGATATATTAGATGTGAAATAGGAGAGATATTTTAAGTTTGAAACTGCAGAAGGCTAACGTGCCCAAATGCATTAGAGCCAGGAAAATGTTAGTTAAGTTTTGGGCATATTCACTGAGTCTCAGCTGAAGCCCCCAAAGGAAATGTACAAGTCTTCTAGGAGAGTAGAGGATGGTATTTCTTTTGTAGGTAGACGGTACATAAATTGTACCAATCTAAGGCCATGGTGCTCCAGCTGAAGAACTCCCCAGCACTCGTCACTTGTTGAAGAATCAAAGGTAGACATCCTCTCTGTCCCTGCCCCTCTTCAGCTGCTGGGAGCCCTTCTCTCCCCTTTGCTGAACACATAGCCACACTGTGATTCCTATCAAAGAGGCAGAATGGGTGTGAACATTAAAGTGATTACCAACCTCCGGTTTCCCAATGACATGGCCACCCATGTACAAGCTACAGAAAAGGACAATAAAGTCATCTGTGAGAGGATGGAGAATCAGAGGGTGGGGATATAGAAAAAGGCAACTTTGCCCATCAACATACACAGAGCCCTTGTTCTTCTCATCTGTAATATACTGAACACAAACCAACAGCCTCACAAATACTAGAGGTGCACAAACATTAGAAAAATGTCCTTGAAATCCATTCATTCATTCAACAAATATATATTGACAGTAACAGGCACTGTGCTAGACTGAGGATTAAGCAGCAGGCCAGACACACAGCCCAACCCCCAAGCAACTCACAGCCAAGAGAAGACTGGCAATAAATAAACACGTTACAAATTGTAATTGATGCTCTGAGCAAAGGGATTGAGATCCTACTCTGTAATAAAACAAGCAACCTGAGTATTGGTGGTTTAATTAGTACAGACCCACTGTGCATCAATGATAGGCAGTCAAGCCTCAATACCCTTGAGTCTTGTGTGTATTGTTTCTAAATAGCAAGTCTTCTAATTTTTGAAGCAAACATCAGGGAATGTTCGACAAACAAACCAGCGGCAACATCAACCACAGTGAGCACCAAGCTGACTCTAATGCCTTAGACTTTGCAGCGAATCTCTCCAGCACTGAGACTTGGGGCAGAACTGGTACCAGGAAATAGGGAGTTGCCATTTTCCCCACTTACTCAAAAATATGTTTGTGCTCATGAGGAGGCCAAACCCTGTGCCACATGCAACAGGCTCATGCAATTTCAACACCCACTCCCAGAATTTACTCCAGAGTTTTGTTGACAATGCAGGAAGGACATACAGATAGAGTCCACACTGGGGCATGGATAGTCTCAAACAATCCCAGGATGAGGAGATGGGAAAATCACTGCTCTGCTTTGCCATCAATTGTCCCTTCATCCCACACACAATCCACTTTATATGAGCATCCAAGAACTCCTCTTCTTACTCATCTCTCTTCTCTTTCTTGTTTCCATTTCTACCCTCTAGTCCTTTGTCCTCACCCCAGGGTCTTGAATTCACCCTAATAAGCCACTGATAAGTGCCTACTGCCATTTATAAGAGGAGACAAAGTTTTCAGCCTCTTCAAATTGGAGCATCTACAAACTCTTTCTCATGGTAGCATTGACCATTTATTCGGTATAATTTAGATGTATTATTAGGAGTAATATTTGCCTCTTTGCTTTGTCATCTAAGAGTAAAGGGGAGAAGAAAAAAAGGGAAGGACAGGTAAAGAAACCTATCTTTCCAATCTTGGTTTTGCAGAGCTATATTTGATTTTTTTAATCTGAAATTAAGTTGTTTTGGGTTTTTTTTTTTGTCAGAGTCTCACTCTGTCACCCAGGCTGGAGTGCAGTGGCACGCTCCCAGCCATCACAGCCTCAATCTGCTAGGCTCAGGTGATCCTTCTGCCTCAGCCTTTCAAGTAGCTAGAACCACAGGCACACACCACCTCACCCAGCTAATTTTTTTTATTTATTATAGAGACGAGGTCTTACCAAGTTGCCCAGGCTGGTCGTGAACCCCTGAGCTCAGGCCTCCCAAAATACTGGGATTACAGGCATAAGCCACCATGCCCAGCTGAAATTAAGTTTTAATGGACCTGTTCAATGCCCGTCTTCCCATTCCCCCAAAGACTGTAGGAGCTGGAGCACACATGCTCTTTAGTTTGCAACCTAAATAGGCCCTGGTCTGAGCTAAGGTTGTGCCACTCTGAAAGTGTGGACCAGCCACATATTATCTTATTCTCCTGAGTGTCAGGGTTCAAATACCAGTTACCATGAGAGAAAAATATTAGATTTAGAAGCCAGCATCTATGCTATTCTAAATCTTAGGAAGATCTGTCAAGCTCTGGTCTGAAAGAAATAGGCTATTGAGTTCTGAGGGACAGAAGAAAGATGTGATATAAAGACTGCAGGAAGACATTGTCTACCCAACTCCTCACCCTCTTTCCACATGTAGGTCTTTGATCATTGATGGTCCTTCTGCTTGGAATCTTCCCACATCTCCATCAAACACCTAGCTGTAGTTTTAGGTTTAATTTAAAATGTTTCCTACAGGAAGCCCTCCCTAACTTATTCCCTTCACAAATAATATTATAATAGTAACATATATAGGGAATTTACTATATGCCACGTATGGCATGTATTTTTACTCATTTAGTTTCCAAAGCCATGTTATTAATATTACTATTGTTTTATCATTATTAATCATATTTTTCAACTGTAGTTTAACTAGGTAATTTTCCTAAGGTCGTGCAATGAGAAAATAGTGGAGCCAGAACCTTCTGCTATCTGTTATAACACTTGACAATCTGTCCTCTGTAATAGCTATCAGAGTAAATGGTCATTTATCAAACACACTTGAAAATTTTTGCAATAAATATGTGACTTTAATTCTGCACTCTACTTCCATTACCAATGACACCCCCAATTCCTGCTCCCACCCCAATAGAAAAACTTTAATAAATTAAATGCTCAACAAAAGCTTTCTATTGAACTGGGCTAAAGTTGAGCACCAAGAGGTAGAGTGCTTAAGGATAAAAAGATGGATGCAAAACTCTAGCATGAGTACAGTCATTGCTTTAGAAGTATGGAACTAGGTGAATGAAATTTTTCAGTTGTTTGATTGAAAAGACAAAAAAGCTAGGCTGAACAGGTTGTAATGTTTGGGTCAGAGACATACAACATACATCAAGGCCATATTGGCATCCAGCCCCATGAAGACATTCTCAATCAGGCAAGAGCCTTGATTGGCATCTAGTTGGCTACAGAAATATGTATTAACACCAACATTGTTGATCCTCATTGCCTTGCTCCTCCAGAAAGGCTAATGCACATAGCATTGCTCCTGTTGACTTTCTTAAGAATGAATTCTTATATTAGCTTTGTATTGCTATGTAGCAAATTATCACAAATTCATCAGCTTTAAAAGATACCTATTTATTATCTCATACCTTCTGTGGGTCAGTAGTCCAAGCATGACTGAACTGAGTTTTCTGATCAAGGCTTACAAGGCTGAAATAAAGATGCTATCCTGGGTTGTGGTCTCATCAGAGAGTTCAACAAGAGAAGAATCTACTTCTAAGCTCCCTTGGGTTGTTGGCAGAAGTAATTTCCTCATGGCCGTAGCATTCAAGGCAACTCGCTTCTTCAAAGTAAGCAAGAAAGAGAGACTCTCTGTTGCTCAGAGTCTCTGACTTCAAAGAAGTTCTAAATTCTCTTTTTAAGGGCTCACCCATTTGGGTCAGACATAACCATAATAAGCTCCCTCAGAGTCAACTAAGGAGGGACCTTAATTATGTCTACAAAATTCAGTCACCTTTGTAACATAATCATGGAAACAATTTGGTTAGGAGCAAGCCACATGTTCTGCCCATACCCAACAAAACAATATAAGGCTTAAATTATATAAGGGATAGGAAATCATAGGGACCATCTAAGAATTTTGCCTACCATGACTTTCTTCCATCTTTCCCCAGAATACCTTTTAGCCTCAAAATAAGAGAATTTAGGTTCAAGTCTGGGTCAAGATAACACAGCCTTGTCTTTCTCAGGGAACTCAATTTTAAGGGAAAATGTTTTCTGAGTTATTGATTCTATCACTCAGATACTAATTCTCCCCTTTCTTAACCAAGATACAAAATTATTTATTTGGATTCCTATTTTCTTCTCCTTTTACTTTTCTTTGAAGATGTTCCCATTATTCCCCAATAATTGTTCGGGTCATACTCTGGGTTTTCTTTTCCTCCCTCCTGTTGTTTCTAACACAATAACAATAATGACAATGACAGCACTGATGATGACAATGTCAGACAGTTCTGACAGAAGGGAATCACTTTCTCCCACCCCCTTTAAAGACTTGCACAATTGCACATCTGTCAGGGGCTGATGGGAAAACAAACCAAATTAAGTTTAATGTCAAGTTGTAACACCTCTTATTTGTGAACTCTCTCTATTTCTTTGTCTCAGAATCTGTTGAACGTGATGGACAGCAGCAAACCCCTGATTAGCATATTTCCCATTGCCATTTCAGGCAAATGAATCTTCCCTCACTAGGATTTGAGATTCCAGTCAGAGTCTCAATTCCATCTGGCTAGTCATTCTCATTATTATGCAAATGTCAGCTTTACCTGAAGGCAAGAGCTTTCTTCTTAATATTTAAATTCCATCTCTTTTTCATTGATCTCTAAACAACAGCCCATCTTTGAACTTCCCTTGGAGAAGTTTTTAGGAATGAAATGTCCCCCAAGATTATTTGGTTCCCTTTTTAAATATAGATTGCGATGACTTAAAAAGTGGTAGATTTAAGTGGCAGGGAGGACAATTGCCCCTCCTCTGCTCCCAGAACTGAATTTGTTAATGACTTCAACTAAATTCTGATCGAGGGTGCTCTGCTGCTAGGGAATGGCACTCAGGGGAGAAATTGACTGGCAGAGAGAGAAGGAAGTCAACGCGTCAGGCAAGACCCTGTTTCGAAGGGGGCACAGGAACTGACAAGAAGAACCAACTGTCAAGGAAAACAATCTACATTCGGCTGGTAGCAAATGGAACTCAACCCTGGGAATTCAGACTAGCAGGTGGGCAGGCTCAGAGACTGGCTTAGAAACTGGCGGCAGGACTAGAGACCCTGATTTTTCGAGTCACTTCCTGAAGTGATGAGTATTACCACATTGTGGTCCCAGTTACCAGAATTGGGACCTGACATGCTAATTCAGTGACCAAGAGATGCCAGTCATTCCTCCACCAATCCTTTCCTCCTCTGTCCAAGTTCCCCTTCTCAGTGGACCTGTAACCTCAGCAGCTATATCATCAACCTGGCCACCTTATATTGTACCCATGTGGACACCTGACCAAAGCCCAACCAATCAGATTTTCCAACAAGACTGTGAGATTAGGGTTCAGAGATTAGCTGGTCTCATGCCCTTTCTCTGTCTTCCTATCTTTCCCTTTCTCACCTCTCTCCAGTCTCTTTCTCAGTGTTTGAAAGGAAAATTTATATAAAAGCAAACCAATGAGTATATTTTCCAGATTGTGCCGTTTCACTAAGAAAAATTCAAAAGAATGAGAATGAAACAACCACATGCACAAAAACATGAAGGATAGGGAGAATGATTGACAACTGGTGGTCACTAAATCCCCACTTTATGACCTGTTCTGGTATTGAAACCTAGAAGTGGAAACCATTGTGAAGTAGGTAGACATTACTCACTGTTATAGAGCAGAAGTCTAGACACCAAACACCACTCTTCATCTTTCTCTTTTCACTCACAAACTGACTCAAAGGGATCCAAGATCCAGTCCTTCAGAGAGTGTCACGTCTGCTTCCAAATGTCTATAGTGATAGATGTGCTTCCTTTAATCCCTATTAAGATATTTTTGGAAACTGGTATAAAAACTGAAAGATTACGTTTTCTTTTCATTTTCTAATTTATGTCCAATAACGTCAACATTTCTAAGTTTTCATCAAAAGAAAGAAGTGTTTTCAAATGTTTGAAGTTACTTTGGACATTTTTAATTTATCAAACAAAATAATGTCAAACCATCATTTCCACCTATCTCATCACTAAAGTATATGAATACAAGAAGAAGAAGGGGGAGAAGAATTAAGTAAGAAGAAGAGAGGAAAGAGAAAAGAAACTTCTTACCACATGCACTTGTCTTTGTGTTGCTATAACAGAATGAGTAATATCAGGGGGAAAAAAGCTTTATTTGGCTCACAATTCTGATGGCTGAAAAGTTCAATATTGAACATCTGCATCTGGTGAGGGCCTCAGCTGATTTCACTCATGGCAGAAGGTGAAGGCGAGTTAGCATATGCAAAAATCACATGGTGAGAGGAAGCAAGGAGTGAGTGCCAGCCTCTTTTTAACAACCAGCTCATGAAACTGATAGAGGGAAAACTCACTCACTACTGAGCGAAAGCATTCAGCTATTCATGAGGGACTCACCCTATGACCCAAACACCTCCCTTCAGTCTCCACTTCCAACACTGGGAATCAAATTTCAACATGAGGTTTGGAGGGGACAAGCATATGAAGTATAGCAATACTGTTCTTGGTTCTTAATACACATTATTGTTTTAATCTTCTTGACAACCCTAAGAGGTAGATACTGGAAACCAGAGGAATTATTTTGAAACTGTGGTCCAAAGAGTTAAAGAAACCCATGACTAAATTCTTGGGCTTACGGGATACCAAATAAGAAACAACCTTCTGAAAGCTGAAACTGAAACTGTACCCCAAAGAGTAAGAAACCAGTAACTAACAAACATTCTTGAGTTTGCAGGACAACAGATAAGAAAAAATACAACTTTCTGAAAAGCTGAAACTCCCTCCACTTGTGAAATCAAGAAAAGACTAAATGAAATCGGTTGGCACCAAGATGGCCAACTGGAGTCTGCACAGAGCGAGATTGATGAAGTCACAGGCTAAATTTCCACCAGACTTGCACATGACACATGAATTAACATGAAGAGATAACTGTTCCTGCCCAAGGATTTTCCAGACCTTCCTTATCCTTCTACTAATCACCTGCTAATCTCTGTATCCATCCCCCTAAACCTTTTTTAATAAAATTACTGCCTTAAAAAAAAGCACAGGGAGACAGATTTTAGCTTGACGCCCATCTCCTTGTGAGTCGATTTGCAATATAAAGCTTTTATTTTCTCAAAAAAAAAAGCACCCAATGTTATAGTTTTAGCTTCTAGCACATCAAGCAGTGAGCCCCATTTGCTTTATAACAATTTTATAGTGGACAAGCACAAGCTCTGGAAACAGTTGTGCCAGGACTGAATACCAGCTCTGCTATTTATTTAACAACTTTTTGCCTCAGTTTCCTTATCTGTAAAAAGAGATGACAAGAGGCCGGGCTTGGTGGTTCAGCCTGTAATCCCAGCACTTTGGGAGGCCGAGGCAAGTGGATTGCCTGAGCCCGCGGGTTCAAGACTAGCCTGAGCAACTTGGTGAGACCTCATCTCTACAATAAATCAAAAATTAGCCAGGCGTGGTAGCGTGCGCCTGTAATTCCAGCTACTTGGAAGGCTGAAGCGGAAGGATCGCCAGAGCCCAGCAGGTTGAAGCTGGGGTGGCCGTGAGCAAGGGTACCACTGCACTCCAGCACTCCAGCCTGGGCGATAAAGTGAGACTTCAACTCAAAAAAAAAAAAAAGAAAAGATAAGTGAAACATCAGTTAATATATGTGTTAATTCATGTATCACTTTTAGAACACTGCTTATCATAGTGGGCATCCAATAAAACCTTAGCTGTTACCACATGCACTTGTCTTAGCTGTTACTATTACTACCATTTTACAATTGAAGAAAACTAAGCTACAGAAGAGTTAAGTTTCTTACTCTGGGACACATAGCTAGTATGTAATAGAGTCAGAAGTCCACTCCATAACCACTCTGCTCTATAACTTCCATCACTTCCTTGTAGCTATTGTTCTCTCAGTGCTCCATTCTGGATTGCAGGAAACTAGGAGGCTGTCAAACTGTTCAAAAGAAGGGATAGGCTGGGCACAGTGGCTCACGCCTGTAATCCAGCACTTTGGAAAGCCAAGTCAAGAGGATCACTCGATCCCAGGAGTTCAAGACCAACCTAGGCAACATAGCAAGGCTTTGTCTCTTAAAAAAAAAAATTCTAGCCGGGCTCGGTGGCTCAGCCTGTAATCCCACGCCTTGGGAGGCTGAGGTGAGTGGATTGCGTGAGCCCGCAGGTTCGAGACCTGCCTGGGCAACTTGGCGAGACCTCATCTCTACAATAAATCAAAAATTAGCCGGGTGTGGTAGCGTGTGCCTGTAGTTCCAGCTACATGGAAGGCTGAGGTGGAAGGATCGCTGGAGCCCAGCAGGTCGAGGCTGCGGTGGCCGGGAGTGGCCACTGCACTCCAGTCTGGGTGACAGAGTGAGACTCCAACTCAAAAAAAAAAAATTCTATCTCTCAACAAGAACAACCAAAAAAAATTAAAATATTGGCCAGGCATGGTATCATGCACCTATTGCTCCAGCTGCTCAAGAGGTTGAGGTGGAAGGATTGCCTGAGCCCAGAAGGTTGAGAAGTCACCCCAACATCAAGAAGAATAGAAAACAAAACCCCCAATTTTGTACACAACTAACTAGAAGACTTCAAACTCTGAACAACAATAAAAGAGAAAAGACTATGAAATCCAGTGAAGGAGTTCACGAGGACATCAGCAGGTACAGATCTCAGACACAACTGTCAGAGCACAGTTGTCCACACAAGATGGTGCACTCTAGGGAGAAAAACACTCTCTCATTTGAAGCAATATTAGGGGCTCAGCAAGCTGTCAGTGGAGGTGTTGCAGGGGAAAGGGGCTCAATGAGGAAACAGAATTTACAGGAAGCAATCTGTTACTGACATAAACGGAAAACATAAAGATTCTCAACTGAAAACACTGCACCGACCATTTATTTTGTGTTGGAATAACTAAAAGCTAAAATAACTCATTCACATTCAGGTGCACATAAGCCTGCATTATAAGACCCTTCCTCACCCAAACCTAATGAAAAACAGTAGCTTCATAAAGAACTTGCTTCATTCAAAGATAACCAAATACAAAAGAGTCAAAGATTTATATAAATAAGCCACATGAAAGTGAAAAAAGATAGAAACAGGAAAACAATCAAAAAATTTTAAAAATCAGAAAATAAAAAATTTACTAATATCACAAAGTATTTAAAAGTTTTTTAAGCCGGGCTCGGTGGATCAGCCTGTAATCCCGCGCCTTTGGGAGGCTGAGGTGAGTGAATTGCCTGAGCCCGCGGGTTCGAGACCCGCCTGAGCAACTTGGCGAGACCTTATCTCTACAACAAATTTTTTTTTAAAAATTAGCCAGGCGTGGTAGCGTGTGCCTGTAGTTCCAGCTACTCAGAAGGCTGAGGCGGAAGGATCGCCGGAGCCCAGCAGGTCGAGGCTGCGGTGGCCGGGAGCAGCCACTGCACTCCAGTCTGGGCAACTGAGTGAGACTCCAACTCAAAAAAATAAATTAATTAATTAAAGTTTTTTAAAAAACAATTTTAAGGTTAAGAAAAATAGGGAAAAGTTTTATCACATTGGATTTGTCAAGACTTTCTTGGATATGACATCAAAAACAAGCAATTAAAAAATAGACAACCTGGATGACATTAAAGTAAAAAACTTCTGTGCACTAAAATACATCAACAGAGTTAAAAGGCAACCCAAAAGATAGGAGAAATATTATCAAGCCACATATCTAACAACAGGTTAATATCCAGAATATATCAAGAGCTTCTATCTCTCAACAAGACAACAATAAAGACTAAAAATTAACAAAAGACCTGAACAGAATTTCTCCAAAAAAGATATACAAATGGTCAATAAGCACATGAAAGATGCTCAACATCACTAATAGTTAGGGAAATGCAAATCAAAACCACAATGAGATAGCATTTTTCGCACATCAGGATGGCTACTATCAAAAAAATCAGAAAATAACAAGTGTTGGTAAGGATGTGGAGAAATTGATTCATTGCTGGTAGAAATGCCAAATTGTGCAGCTGCTGTAGGAAAAATATGATGGTTCCTCAAAAAATTAAAAATAGAATTACCACATCATCCAGCAATTCCACATCTGGGTATATACCCAAAATAAATGAAAACAGGGCCTCAAAGTGATAATTATATACTCATGCTTATAGCAGCACTATTTATAGTAGCCAAAAAGTGGCAGCAATCCAAATATCCATAACAAATGAACGAATAAACAAAATGTGGTATATACATGCAATGGAATATTATTCAGCCTTACAAAGAAAGGAAATTCTGATGCAACATAAATGACCCTAGAGGACATTATGCTAAGTGAAATAAGTTAGTCATAAAATGATGAATATTGGATAATTTCACTAATATGAGGTACCTAGAATAGCCAAATTCACAGAGAAAGTAGAATGGTGGTTGCCAGAGACTGGGATAAGAGTGAATGGGGAGTTGTTTAATGGTGTAGAGTTTCCAGTTTTGCAAGGAAAAAAGAGTTCTGCAGTGTGAACAACAGGGTGACTGTACCAAACATTACTGAATCATACACTTAAAAATGGCTAGCATGGTAAACTTTGTGTTATATGTATTTTACCAAAATTAAAAATAAGTGTTATTTTTGTTTTGTTTTGTTTTTTATTTTTCTGAGTTGGAGTCTCACTCTGTCGCCCAGACTGGAGTGCAGTGGCCGCTCCCGGCCACCGCAGCCTCGACCTGCTGGGCTCCGGCGATCCTTCCGCCTCAGCCTTTCAAGGAGCCGGAATTACAGGCATGCGCTACCACCTCCAGCTGATTTTTTGATTTACTGTAGAGATGAGGTCTCACTGCCCAGGGGGGTCTCGAACCTGCGGGCTCAGGCAATCCACTCGCCTCAGCCTCCCAAAGGCGTGGGATTACAGGCTGAGCCACTGAGCCCGGCTAAGTGTTATTTTTTAAAATGTTTGAACCTTAACAAAAATAAAAGAGCTTAAAGCAGAGCTCCAAAGTTTCATCTCAAATTTGTAATGAACGATAGCAGGAAGAGACAAAGCATGAAGTGACAGGACTCAGAAACCACATTAAAATTATCATAAATCATCACAAACCTGAATTCCATACTAAAAGAGGCACAAAGGAGAAAAGATATTAATAAAACACAGAAAGAGACAAATAGATTTGGCCAAAAAATGGCCAAAGTTGACAAAAATTTGAAGGATTCAAGAAAAAAAGTGATATGAAAGACACATAATGTCTTCATATCACATATTCCAACATATGCATAATTACTGTATTGACTATAGGAGAGAATCAAGCAACTGGAAACCAAAAAATTAAAGATTTATTTTTAGAAAATGTTTCATCAAAAAAAGACAAATGAACCTATAGATTGAAAGGGCTGAGTATATCCATGGATAAAATTGTTACAAAGTTGCTATAGAAATTACACTTTAGAAATAAAGGATGCCGGGCTCAGTGGCTCAGCCTGTAATCCCAGCACTTTGGGAGGCCGAGGCAAGATTGCCTGAGCCCACGGGTTCGAGACCAGCCCGGGCAACTTGGAGAGACCTCATCTCTACAATACATCAAAAATTAGCTGGGCATGGTAGCACACACCTGCAGTTCCTGCTACTTGGAAGGCTGGGGCAGAAGGATTGCTGGAGCCCAGCAGGTCAAGGCTGCGGTGGCCGGGAGCATGCCACCACACTCCAGTCTGGGTGACAGAGTAAGACTCCAACTCAAAAAAATAAAGGATACTTCAAGCAGCTAAGCAAAAGTTCTAATCACCTTAAAGTTAAGAAAAACACCAAATGAAAGAAGACCATGGGAAAACGCTAATAAAGTCCTCAGAGAAAGTGTGACCTGAGAATTTTATATCCAATTATACTTTTGTTTAAAGATAACAACAGACAAATATATTTCAAATGTACAAGAACTCAAGGAATGAATTCTGATGAGCGTTTTTTGGAGAAACTACTAAAGGCCAAACTTGAACAAGTCAAGAGATGACAAGAGATACTATTGTAAAAGGAATTATGATGGACATGGGTCCATTTCACTGAAGGGCTAAAACTAAAAACTATGAGGATTACATTTAGAGAATAGAATTGCATGTTATTTGCAATGATAATGCAGAAATAATATTACTTACAAAAATTAAGAGGAGATAAGGAAGACAAAGGTGAAAGGTGATGGAAGGATGCTAATCTTGTCAGCTTTTCTAGGCTGGAGTCAAAACATATCATTTAAATTTGATCCATCAACTAGGAGTAGGGTAATTATATTGAAAGGTATAAATGTAAACAATAGAAATCTCAGGGAAAAAATTTAACCATCAAAAATTGGGTAAAGGAGAGAGGAGAGAAGAGTTGAAAGAAAGCAAAAGTGATTCCAGTAAAGTCAATAGACAGAGCCTATTGATATAAAAACCTAGACATACAGATTAATTGACGTAGTAAACCCTACTCTAGAAGATAAAAATACACATTATTGCAGGGCTATAGTTGTCTCAAACCAAAAGTTTTTGAGAATAATCTTTGCAGATGTAGAACAGATTAAGAGGCTGGGCACAGTGACTCTCACTGTAATCCCAGCACTTTGGAAAGACCAAGGTGGGATGACTGCTTGCGGCTAGCAATTAAAGATCAGCCTGGAAACATAGCTAGACACCATCTCTGCAAATAAATAAATAAATATTTCTTTAAGAGAACAGATTAAGGAGTTGGGTCTAGAAGATGACTGGCAGACACCTGAATCTTCTGGATGCCTAGGCAAAGAGCAGCGGGGTCAAAGAACCACCAGAAGGGACATGTACCCTTCAGCCTTTGTCCTGCTGCTATTCTGTCTGGCAATAGTATTCTCTCAACCCATGGATACCACTAGTTCACATGTAGCCTGGGCCACTTCCAGGCACTACTCAACTCTAGCCACCACACTAACCCTTTACAAAACATCTCATCCTGCCAAGACATTATATACGGATATAGATAAAGGTCTGAGCCAGAAGGATGCTGGCAGAGTTCAACAGACCATTTGGTCTGGTCTGGTTTTGAGAGGGACAGCAGTTCTGAGGGACAGATCTTATATTTTGGATTCAGACTACAAGTACTTGAACTCTCCAAACTCTGCCACATGCAACCTATGTGAGCTTGAACAAGTCATCTAACCTCTCTGGGCCTCAGTTTCATCCTAAGTCTCCAGACAAAGCAAGATGTCATAAGATGGGGGCAATTGACAGGGCTGCTGTCAGGACTGGAGATAATGAATACCAAGTGTCTGGTATATCACCTGACAAGTAGTAGCACCTGATAATGGAAGTTGTGTGGTCCTCACTATTATCCTCAAAGTATCCTCTGAGAACTCCCCTGACGAATGGCAGAAGATCATAGCAATGCCAAGTGGACATCAGAGAAAGGTGTGAAGTAACAGAAAGCAAGTCACATGACTCCTCCATGGTTTATTACACAGCCCAGACAATGTGTCCTATTAACAGAGGCTTTACATACATGCACATGCACATATAAATACAAACACACAAACAAACCTTCCTAGGGAGCCTTGGTCCAGGAACACTGGGACTTTGCTTTGCTCACCTAATGTATGTGGCCAGGGGTTCTCATGGACTACATAGACTCATCTTTGAAAGAGCACAAAATACAGATGGCTCTCTCTTGGGAATCTCTTATTAACTCGCCCCCTCAACCCCTCACCATCTGTTCTGCTTTTTATCAGCTCGCCTCTACCAGGTATCATTATCACCCTCTGCCCTTAAAAACTTTCATTTCAAGGTACCTCTCTGATAGCCAGTCATGCAGCTTGGACAATGGTCTTGACAATAAGTAAGAGCAGAAAATTTTACTCAACAAAGTAAAGGTTACTCAAATACTTTCTGAGAAAGTCAATTATCTTCTCTAAACTGAAGTTCCTCAGTCTGTTTGCAAAGGAATAAATATATAGATTAATGATGTTATATTTGGGACATGGATAATAAGAATAATTAACATTTATTAATCACTGTAAGTGCCTTTAATAATTTATCCTAGCAAATCCTCCCAATAATTTTATAGAGCATGAGGAATCTCGTTCCAGAAAGCAGACAGAGGGAAATTGAGCCTCAGAAAGGCTAAATAATATGTCCAATTAACACTCATGCATTAAAAAGCAGAGCATATATTCTGTTGACCATGGAGCCCAATCCTTTAATTCCAGGCTGTGAATACAGGGATCATTGGTCTGAGCCTATGTCCCTACACTCCAAGCCAAGGTTGAGATATCTGCTTAAGAATTTGCCTGAAGATTCTCAACATCTCCAGGAAAAGATTATATAAGCTGTGTCCCTGGTCACAGAAAATGTTTGGGGTAGGTTGGGAATAAACTCTAGGACAAAGATGGACATGTTCTTTCTAACTTGGGAGAGTTATTCCAAAACAGAAGAAGAATAAACAAGGAAATTCCCAAGAAAAGATAAAGTCATCTCCAAAATGTCAGGGAATTGAAACAAATGCCAGAGTGAAATCATTGTGAAATGTGCCTGCTCCCAACTCCCCTCCACAGAGGCAATTCTCTTCTCACCTACACTTAAAGAAAGTTGTGTTTTCACATGCATATGTTTCGATCGTCATTTCCACTGCCACCATTCTTTTTTTTTTTTTTTTCTTAATACTTTTAAGGTAGTCCTTTCCTTAGCTCCATATTCCTACATTCAGTTCACTGTAGCTATGTAAGGAAGCATGAAGCTTGACTCCTACCCATGTTCACAGCCTAGGAGGAAGGCAGGCAGCCTGCTGGTGCAGCCATCTGCTGCATCTGGTACCTCTGAATTCCGATCTGCTCTGGCAGCTGAGGCTTTGGCTCAGCCCTGCCTGGGCCACTCTCTCCAACCCTTCGGTCCTCAGACTGAGGTCTCTTCCTGCTCCTGCGTGCTATATAGTAGTCTCTTTTCAAAGCCAAGATTGTACAACAGCACTGATTTTTCCCTTTTCTTCTCTACAGGGTTCTCTGGAGATTTCCTCAACTGATATGCAGTTCTGAGGGTTTCCCTCTCTCACTAGTCTTCATTGCACTCAAGACTGCAGGCCAGAGCAACCTGCCAGCCTGTGGTTTGAGGCTCTGCAATCTCCTTCTGAAGCTGATGGTTCCTCTGTGACCATGCCAGCTATGGTTTCCTGACTTCCCAGAATACCAGAATAGCTTTCTATTATGGTTCCCATCACTCACACCCCACTAAATAGCCCAAATTGATTGATCAGATTGAGGTTCAAAATATCAATTCCCTTTGTCATATTGCTCTAATTTTCAAGCAATAATAATAATAACAGCAATAATGAGAACCTATATTTAACATCAACAAGAGACTAAGAACATTATGTGCATTATTTTAGTGACTCTTCACAGAGAATATGAGGTTAAGAGAGATTAAGAAACTTTTCCAAGACTCTAAAGCTTAATGAGAAAGCTGGATCCTAAATCAAGTTCATTGGTTTAGGAGGTCACTCCCTACTCCAAATTTTTAAGCACAAATAATACCATTACATAATGTGAAAAATGTAAAGATAAAATTGTAAAAGAAAAAAAATTGCCCCTGCTCTCTGTTCAATCCTTGAAAGAGAATACATGTTGTGGTATATAAGGAATCAGTATATCCTCAGGGACTCTTTTCATTCCTAGGCTAACTGACTAGTGATGCTGCCTCTGGTACCTCCCAGAAATTAGTTTGTCAGCCCTGCAAGTCAACAGCAAGACATGTGCCCTATTGTCATCATTTATGACAAGCCACATGAAAATTAACTGTTTCTGTGTCTGAATTCCAAGCAAGATTCTGCACTCTTCAAGGTAAGTATCCATATACGCAGTTACTGGCATATAAAGATGCTAAATAAAGGTGTGTTTTTGTTGTGTTGTCACTACAAACCCAATGCTATGACAGGCTCCCTGGGACTTGTAGGATCATGGCTCTATTCCTGAACCCAGGAAAGGGTTAGCAATTATAACATCAAGTTATAACCTTGATCTGAGAAGTCAGTTTTCATTTTCAGCAACAGTCTGGATGCTTTCTATGACAAAAGACAAAAAGAATCTTGAACATGAGAAAGGAAGGAAAACTTGAATTTGAAGAAAGTCGACCCAATGCCAGCACTTGACTGGCCCTTTTTATGGGATTGGACCTCACCCCTCCAGGTTTATGCAGGGAGCACTGATAACTGAGTAGAAGAAGGGCCACAAGTCAAAGTGCCATGAAAAGTACTGTGATCTGATGAGTTTGAAACTGAGGTCATTGCTATTCCAAACCATTCTCTGGATCCTGTCGGCTACTTCCTGCTCATCAGACATCAGAGCCCCTGGTGTGCAGGTGAGAAGAATAATAGCTTGTGAAGGGACAAAATATCAAGATATGTCAATGCAAAAATCAAGTGGAAGAGGGGAATTTCAACAAGAACCAAAAGGAAGGATTGCCTTGGCAAGCCAGATCCATCCAGATTTTATTTGGGTCCTGAAGATAAGCTTACGGGGCTTCTCCTCCTAACCTGTGCAGCAAAAGTTTCCTGTGGAACATAGGTGGGAGGATCCAGTGTCGGAAAACTGTGTTTTTAATCCTGCATGCCTGTCATTCAGAAGGAATGTCACATCCCACCGTCACTATTTAACATGGGGAATCTGGGACTTCTCAAGGGTCTATAGACTCAGATAAGACTTCGCTCACAAGGTCAGAGATATTTCTTTTTTTTTTTTTTTTTGAGTTGGAGTCTCACTCTGTCGCCCAGACTGGAGTGCAGTGGCTGCTCCCAGCCACCACAGCCTCGACCTCCTGGGTTCCGGCGATCCTTCCGCCTCAGCCTTCCGAGTAGCCGGAAATTACAGGCATGCGCTACCACGCCCGGCTGATTTTTTGATTTATTGTAGAGATGAGGTCTCGCTGCCCAGGCGGGTCTCGAACCCGCGGGCTCAGGCAATCCACTCACCTCAGCCTCCCAAAGGCGCGGGATTACAGGCTGAGCCACCAAGCCCGGCTCAGAGATATTTCTAAAGATATTTCTAAAGCAAACAGGTCACAAAGAACTGTGTTACTCCAGAATCAGTATAAAGAACTACTATACATCTCAATCAAGCTCTCAAATGAGATTAGAACACGGCCTCCTGTTTATCAATCCCAAGATCCTGACTTTGCATCACCAGCCTGCTTTCAACATGAGTATCCAACTTAGAAGTGGATCGCAAAGTGTAACCTGCTGAAATAGAAAGTAATCAATCACTTGGAAAGAGGGCTGTGCCGGGTCCCTTTGCCTCTCAACCCCAGGCCCATATGCCACTTCCTTTTGCCAGGGCAGCTCCTGGACTGCTGGGTGTCCTTCTGCTCAGGACACTGAGCAAACTAGGTCAAACGTCGTATTCAGCAAACTTTCTTAAGCATTGAAGGTCACCTCGGTGCTCAGCATTTTTGCATCTTTTCAAATAAATAATGAAAATGGAGATTTCTCAATATGGCATAGCTGAGCTGACTCCCTAGGAACTGCCTTCATGCTGCACTATGTAATGCCAGCATATGTTTCTCCTTGTAGAGTGGATGCCAGATTGATATCACATTAGGGAATACATTTTCATAAAGAACTAAGGACATCAAGCGATAACTCGTTAGAAAAAATATATACTAGGGAGGAATATGGGCAAAGAGAATTTCTATACACAATAACAACACACAATATGGAAGTCTAAAGAGTTTAATTAATGAGGTAGGATCTTTAAAACTACTGAAGTCAACCTCAAAATGTCACCAGACAATCACCATGATGATTGAACTGCACCTTACTGATGGATGAAATTTTGCAAAATGCCAATCCTGCCAAGATCCTTTAATGTACATTTAACAAAATTCTGATGCCATTTGTGGTAGGCAGATTTATGGTCCCCCAAAAAAGTCCACACTCTAATCTGCAGAACCTGTGACTATGTTACCTTAACTGGCAAAAGAGACTTTGTAGATACGATTTAAAGTGAAGACCTTACAATGGGAGGGATTATCCTCAATTATCTAGGGGAGTCTAATGTAATCACGTGGGTTCCTAAAGTTGGAGAACCTTTCTTGGATGTACTCAAGGAGAACAATGTTCAGAAATATGCTGCTGCCTTTGAAGGTGGAGGAAGGGGCCCATGAGCCAAGGAATGTAAGCAGTCTCTAGAAGCTGTAAAGGGCAAGAAAACAGATTATCCCCTAGAACCTCCATAAGAGAACACAGCCCAACTGACATCTTGGTTTTAGCCGGGTGAAATGACTTTCAGACTTCCAGCCTATAGAACTGTAAGGTAAAACATTTGTCTTGTTTTAAGCCACTATTGTGGTATTATTTTGCATTAGCAAAACCAAACTAATGCACTATTTTAAAACCTGACCAAATTTTAAAGTTATCAAGTATCATGAAATTAGCCAATGAAGAAAAAAGAGAAAAATAAATTTTAAATACTTGAAATGTTCTCGGTTGAAAAATATTAAAGGAGATTATCCTATTAGGTATTAAAATATATCTGGTAACATAAAAAAATTTGGAACCAAATAAATGCTCCAGAAATAGAGTCTCTCAATTGAATGGCTTTAGGTTTCAGTCTTAGAGGAAACATCACTAGACATTGGGAAAAGAAACCTAATTAAGAAATAGTTTGAGCCGGGCTCGGTGGCTCAGCCTATAATCCCGCGCCTTTGGGAGACTGAGGTGAGTGGATTGCCTGAGCTGCAGGTTCGAGAACCGCCTGGGCAGCGAGACCTCATCTCTACAATAAATCAAAAAAATCAGCCGGGTGTGGTAGCACATGCCTGTAATTCCGGCTACTCGGAAGGCTGAGGAGGAAGGATCGCCAAAGCCCAGCAGGTTGAGGCTGCGGTGGCCAGGAGCGGCCACTGCACTCCAGTCTGGGCAACCGAGTGAGACTCCAACTCAAAAAAAAAAAAGAAAGAAATAGTTTGGGGACGTATAATTAGCAAATTTAAAACATAAGTAATTTATATCCTTACCTTATATCATAAATTAAAATAGATTTTATATTACTAAATTTTTTTATTTTATAAAATGTGACAAAGAATAAAATTGAATGTGTTTTAAAATGTGCAGGAATTGAGACTTTCTAATCTTTAATTAATGAGAAAAAATTTAGATTTAGTGCTATAAAAATATCTATTTTATAACTTCTAAAATAACATTACAAAAATGAAAAGGAAAACAAGGCATTAAAATGCTTCCAAGAGAAAGAGAAAGGGTTAATATTTACATTGTATAAAGTGTACAATTATCATATAAAAACAAGATGCTTAGTAAATGAATGAGCAAAAATATGATCTGATCAGCTATGCAGGAGGAACTGAGCTTAGTAAACAAACATATGCAAAAATATTCCACCTTGCTGAGATCAAAGAAAAACAAATTAAGATATTCATTAAGCACCATTTTACACCTATTCTATTAGCCAAAATAATACTAATACACAAGGCTAACCAGGTTCTGATTAAGTTTGTCTATTTATATACTGTTGACTGTAATTTAAATAGATTTTGTTTGTAAAGTGATTTAACCATACATATAAAATGCCATAAAATATTTATTTTCTTAGATTCAGTCATTTTATCACTGGGAATTTATCCTAAAGAAATAGTCCAAAAGAGAGGGAAATGTCTATATGAAATATTCACCTACAATAGTAAAAACTAAGAACAACAAAAAGAAAATGGTTAAATGATCTTTTACTTGATGGAACATTAGATGTTCATTAAAATGATGAATATGAAAGCTACATAATAGCATAGAAAAGGTAAATACTAATGGTTTTATTAAAGCTGAAGAATAGTAGGTTGAGCCATACCAAATTATTTTTGTAGATAAAATGGCCAAATATTGAAAATTTCATATCGTTCAACCTAATAGCTCTGTCATGGATGCAAGAAGGTAAAAATAAGATCCTATGGACCAGATCCATGGTGAAACCAAAGAGAAAAACAACTGATGGGATGATAGTATTGAGAATTAACTTTTCAGCCACTGTTATCATTCATGCTTCTGTAAAACTATTTTTAAAATCCATTTTAATCTTAAAACATTAAAGATTTGGTTACTATATAGAGAAAAAAATGACATAAGTCAGAGGTTACTATTTCATTATGTCTTCATCCCATTTTAAATTCTGCCTGAAATTCTTTAATTTGCCATACAAGATTCAAGGGATTAAGCTTCCAACTAGAATAAGAATTTATTTCATAAGTATCCAATAAAAAAAAGTTAACTTTAGTAACAGCACAACATAGCAGGGGAGTTAAACACTAGGTTTTAGAGTCAAATCATATTTATTACTTGTGAGACACTGAAATAATTACTTCATTTAGCCTCAATTTCCTTATCTGTAAAATGGAAATAATAACAGTACTCATGGCAGAGTTGTCATAAAGATTGATTGAATGATGGATATCAACTGCTTAATAGCCTATCTAGCAAATAATAAGTATTCAATAAATATGAGCAAGTATATTATTATTAACTAAGCAGTATAAATCTTTAGATGAACAATTAATGGAGTTTAGAGAACAATGTTTACAGAAGAATAATTCTACATATGTTAGGTTGGAAATTATTCTAGCTTATATAATTTTTTATCTTATCTTTTCTAAAAAATAATCTTGATTGAACAGACCAGTTCACACTATGGAATCCACAGAGTCATCTTCAGAATTGCAATGTTGTAGGATATACATTAAGTAGTCAACGCACACGTAAATTAGAAACAATTTTCCCTTACCCATCTTAATCTACAAATAAGAAGACCAAGTGGCCTTGGGTCACAGTTTTTAGAAGTATTTACCGCAAACACTTTTATACTATTGCTCATCATTTGTGGATGTGCTACTTCTCATGCAATATGATTTTAAAGTCTATAGTTGACAAAGGTTCCCTTTGTTGTCTGTGCAGCATGTAGCCCTTGGAGAGCTATTTCTTCCACATATGATGGGGCTGTTAACCACATGACCTCCACCTCCCATTACAAGGGCAGTCAGTAGGAACCCAGGATGGATAATGAAAGTCCCCTTTCTTTTATAAATATCACATGAAAAGGACATCTTTCTTCTCCTGAAAGAGTGTGAGAAAGGTTGAGACATGAGCTATCAGGGTCATGTTGGTTGATCATGTGGACCCTCTGGTTACCCTATTTGGGGCCAACACAGTTATTTCCCCGAATGCTGGAAGCTGTGGCTTCTGATGGCTCAGAGCTATGTCTCTAACCAGGAATTGCTCTCCTCCACAAGAAAACATAGCCAAGAGGCATAGACTCTACTTCAACCTGGGGACAATTCTGAAGGTTCTAGAACTCCCTGTAGGAATAAGAGGCAGATCAGCTTTTTCTACCCAATCATGTTTTTCTCATTTCCTCATAGGTGTAGTTCTCCAGATCTCTCCACAAAAAAAAAATCTTCATACAACTCTCCATTCCAGAATGTTTCCAACTAATTCAATCTACATCAGTTGATGTAGGTAGAATGTCTTATAATGAAACCAAGAAAAGATAAGAAATGGAGAGATCCAATAATGTCATCTGAACACCTTGATATTGCTACACCAAAAACCAGCCCATTCCAGGTTATTTGAATCAGTAGATTTAAAATTTTACTTAAACTATCTAAAACTGGGTCTTAAATCTCCTACAATTGAAGAAGTTCTGACTAATACACAAACACTCTCATCTCCTACAGTGTTTATCAAAGTGCTGTGTACATGAATAGTGCTTAACAAATATTTGTGAAACTCAATTATTGCATGGTTATATTTGTGTTTCATATAATGGCAGCCTTGTAAGAAGTACCACTAAACAAGAAAATGGGAAGAGAATTGGATCATTAAAAAAAAAGCTTTGTAGCCAGGCTCGGTGGCTCAACCTATAATCCTGCGCCTTTGGGAGGCTGAGGTGAGTGGATTGCCTGAGGCTGTGGGTTTGAGACCCGCCTGGGCAACTTGGCGAGACCTCATCTCTACAATAAATCAAAAATTAGCCAGGCGTGGTAGCGCGCGCCTGTAGTTCCAGCTACTTGGAAGGCTGAGGCAGAAGGATCACCGGAGCCCAGCAAGTCGAGGCTGTGGTGGCCGGGAGTGGCCACTGCACTCCAGTCTGGGCAACACAGTGAGACTCCAACTCAAAAAAAAAAAAAAGCTTTGTAAGTGCTGCGTGCTATATGCATCTCCAGATTTAGTGTATATTAGCACATAAAAATTCTGAGCGGTCTTGCAGTAATTTTTTTTAAAAATAAAAGTAAAACCTGTTTAACTTTTGTTTAGTCAGAGTTAATCTTACCATTTACACAGAAATTTGTAAGCGAGAGTATGGGTATAGCACCAAAATAGGCTTCATTTGACTTACAGTTTGGAAATCACCAAAGTACAAACTTTTCCTTCAGTTCATTCACTGGCCCTTTTGGTGTTCTGAAGTATTAGCAGAGCTTACACAAGATTTATCACCAGAAATAGTATTTATTTATTGCCAGAGATTAGCTCTGGGAAAAAGAGGCTCTAGACACTATACTGAAAACAAATCTTTGAGGACGTTCACTCCATCTCCTTATTCAATCCTATTGGCTTCCTGCCTCCAACAGGGAATCAGATGATGGAAAAGGAAGGCAGCGTCTCAATTTGCCCAGTCCTTTCTAGTAGAGACATTCATCTGAGTGACTTTCTGTCCCACGTGGCATCTTTGATGGTCTTTGGTACCAAGAAGAAGTATGTCCTAGTTACGCTAATCAACTACAAAGCAAAGATGTATCACATGTATATCTCCAGGGATAGAAACTCTTAGACTTATAAGAAGCTCTAAAAAGGCAAAAAGCAAATTAAAAAAACCAACGTGAAGAATAGAAAAATGCATGCTCCTCAAAGTTTGTGTAGAAATGAAAGATGCTTTTAGTGGCTAAAGTCAGAAAGCAAGTGAGCTATCTTGGGTTACATTGCCTTGAAGCAGAGTCTGAGATGGGAATTCAATGACTCAAAAGTTGATGAGGAAGTCCTTTAGGAGAAGGGGAACGAGAGAAGCAGGGTGGCACAGGGGGATGAAGCTAAGCAAGAATGTGGTCTCAGCTGGAGTTGGCTTTAGCCAACTCTGGAGCATGAGTTGCACCACAGAATTGCCTTGCCTCACTTTGGGGCAAGTCATTGGCTTTTTGTCACCTCACGTCAGTCAACCGTTGGCTGTGTGCTCTCCCTGACAGGGCAATTCTCTAGAGTTTGGGAGCCAGCAGCAGCCAACTCTCACAGCAACTAAAAAACGGATGCACTAGACTGGTAAATGGGATCTGGGCAAGGCACCACGGCATCCACCAACAGACTAAGGATAGAATTAAAGGAACACATGAAGGAAACAAAGAGCATGAAGTCTAAAAACAAAGAGCAACCAAAAAAAAAAGAGAAAATGAAAGAAACATTAGGAGGAAAAAAAAATGAAGCAGCTTTTGTTTCCAAGGAATAACAGAAGATATTCTTGAAGATAACATGCAAAAATAAATTTAGACATGAAAGAAACAAAATTTAAATGAATAATTTAAAAAACTAGATCAAAGTACTCACAGATCTTACAGTCTGAATTTTGCTAATCACACCCTCATTATGTGATTTATCATGTTCCTCTGTCTCCTGTATTTTCTGAGCTGTAGTCATATCTGCTGACTTAATATGATTCAGGTTTGAAGTTTTTGGCAAGGACACTTCATAGGTGATATCCCCATCTGTTTTTTGTCTTGAGAGCAGCCCTTGATAATCATGCCTAGACCTATTGTTTTATTATAGTAATATTTTAATTCTATCATTCCTCCTTTGTTTATTATCTGAAATACTCATAAGCTAAGCACAGTAACTGTCACTGGACTTAAGGTTATGGAGAATACCAGACAGAGTCACTTTGGAGTGAGTTAAGAATTATTATAGATGAAAAATAAAGTATACAAAATGCTCAGAAAAGTTAGTATGTGGAAAAGAGAAGAGAAACAGGGCTATAGTGACAGAGGGGCATGTGTTCAAAGAAAATTTGGGGAAGGGGTTTTTGTTTTAATTTTTTTCTTTTTTTTTTTTCTGGTCAAGAGTCTCACTCTGTCGCCAAGGCTGGAGTGCAGTCACACACTCACAGCTACTGCAGCCTCAGTAGGCTGTGTTCAGGTGATCCTTCCACCTCAGCCTTCCAAGCGGCTGGAACCACAGGCATGCGCCACAACACCCAGCTAATTTTTGTATTTATTTTAGAGATGAGGTCTCACCAAGTTGCATAGACTGGTCTCGAACTCCTGGGCTCAGACAATCCTCTTGCCTCTGCCTTCCAAAGTGCTGGGATTACAGGCATGAGCCACCACACTTGGCTTTAATTTTTTAATGGAAGAAATTTAAGTATTTTAAATACTAATAAGAATTCCTGAAGAGGGAAAATTTAGGATTCAGGAGAGGGAAGAAATAAAGGAATAGTATGTGATTCCTGAGAAAGGGTGAAACCAGTGAGTCAAGAGACTATCTCTAAATCAGTCCTGATCTTGGGAGATCCATTTGGGCTGGAAATGTAAATTTAGAATGGATCATAAAAATCATGGGATCATGGGAAAAGAAAAGAGAGTTGAGACAATAGTCAAACACCAGGAGGTGCCAATGCTTAAGCAACAGACAAAAGAAAGGGAGCCACTTGGGAGACTCAGAAACAATGCCCATGGGGGCCTGAGAGATAGTGGATGTCTAGAATCATGCAGTCCATCCTCATCACATGTCTGATTCACCAAAATCGCCTCTTGATTGGCTTTCTAACTATTTAATTCCTAAACCATTGTCCTCCAGTCTACCACTAGGACAGGAGGAGTCAGCATTAGTTAACACAGAACAATTGGTAAGTGAAAGTAACAAGCAACCTGAGTTTCTACTTACCTCCACATTTACTTGCTATGTAACAGTGAGCAAGCCTCTTTTTCTTTTTATTTCAGTCTCTCATGTGTAAAATAAGGACACCAGCATTTTCTTTAACAACCTCATAGGGTTGTCCTAAGAAGTACATGAGTTACTGACTGTGAGTGCATTCTAAACACTTGTAAATCACAACACAGGCATGAGGAATTATTATTCATCTTGAATCATTATTTGCTTCATAGTTCATCCTTTCTCAAACAGTTCCACTGGCTCTCTTTCCTGGCTCCCAGCAAGGTAATCGATGGTACTGTCACCACCCAAACATCATTACCCTTTCCTTCTCAGGTCGTTCCAAATCTGAGTCACAGTTAAGTAAATGTAATGTATTCTGCAGGTAGAGTTGGCAAGATGTGCTCCATTTGCTTTTTGGCCCAGTCCTTTAATTGCACTTCAAAGTAAACAGCACACTATAGAGTGAAGATGAGAGTGAATTTGGAAAAAGAAAGAAAAAAGGAAACTGAAATGGATTCGGGGGAAAAAAAGGTACATTATACAAACTTAAAATAATCGGGAATATATGTGATTTCCTAAGAGCACTCAGAACTCAAGCCTGCTTGCTAAGTAGACCCATTGCATCCCATACACCTGTACCTGGATTTCATGACCTTCCATGATGCGATTCCAATACTAGTTGCCATATCTTTCATGCAAGTCATTTAAGTCTCCCCTTTGCCCATCAACATGACTATTTATGCCTTCACACCTTCCCTCACAAGAGGTCTTCCAAGTGCAGTCCCTCAGCATTTTCTGCCTGCCCAATTGCTATTCCCAGCTCAAGCATTCCTTCACACAGCAAGCCTGACCTACTTTTCTGAACGTTGTCAGAGGCAAAACCACAGTTCAGCTCAACACTAGTGTATCCCTGACTCTGCCATTATTTCATGTGCACTGGTTTTATCTCCCCAGCTAACATCATTGACATTCAACAACTGTTATGTTCTGATGTTTCATATCTATTATCTTTGAAAGGGTTCACTGAGGGGAGGTGGGCCGGTGCCAGTGCCAATGTTGCAGGAATAATGCAAGATTGTAACAAGGAAGAAAGTAGAAAGAAGTAAAGTCTATTATTCACCTTTCACAGATTGGAAAGGGGGCCACACTCAGAGGTAAGTGTGGCATAGAAGGGCCAAGAACTGGGTATTTAAGGGCCTTTGGGGTAAGGGGGTTAGGCCGGGAGGAGTGTCCAGGGTTGTGGGTCTTTATGTTGATTGTAACCACAGGAGTCTTAGATCTTGACTTCTCCAGACATTAGCATCTCATGCCCTCAGGTGATGGGCTAGATGGGTGGAAACAAGGGGAGGGGGTTTTCCATAAGAGACTTGTTAGACACTTGCAATCCACAAACTCCTAGACCAAAAGTTGGTCTTATTATTACTTCTAAGAGGTGATCTTTGATCTTCCACCTTGACAGGGAACCTGAAGCTTTCCTAGAGATTATTATGCTAAACCATGAATTGAAAGGTTGGGCTGTTGGGTTGCCCTGGTCTTGCATCTGATGGAGATTCGCAGAGGCGGGTGGGGTAGGCGGCCATCTTGGCCTGCATTAGAATGTCTGAATGCTTCTTAGATTCAAAGCATGTCAGGGATAAAGTCTACACAAAAATGGCTATGCTAAGGCAAAAGACTATGCTAAACTAAGTTTATTCTAGGTTTCTATAGGTACCTCCTTTCAATCTTAATCAGAGTGCATACTCGCCCCATATTACATATGAGGAAATTGAGTTTCACAGCTACCACAGTGGCAGTTACAGAGGAAACATTTGGGAATCTGGGAAAGAGGATGCTAATGTAGAGGATGCTCTTGAAAGAGAAATAGGAGAGAATTTCAAAATTCTCTTGAGTACAGAGCACTGTATTCCAATCCCTAGCACAATAACCTTATGCTGGATTCTCAAGTAGCTTTGGGGAAAATGACAATTTTCTTTTCTATTCACCATTAGACAATATTTAATTTACTAATATTTCTAATGTTATTTTAACCAGAGCAGATGATGATTTTCACATTTTAAACAGAACAAAACTTTCTGTGTCTTAGCACCTTAGCCTACCGGAGGAGTGTTATTTACATTGCTGTGAACTAATATATGCAGATTCACCACAATTAGCCATCACCATGGTAATTTTATGCCTTTTGTTTTCAGCTTTTGTTGCATGTGCTCATCAAGGAGATTGAAGCTTTACTGATGAAGCAAAATTCATTACCTGCCTTTGGATTTAAGTGCATCAAGCTTAAATAAATGTTTTCAAATCCTGATGGCATTTCATTTCTGTTTTCCTTCTCAGCAATGAATAAAATGGGCCATCTAGAACTGAGCAAGCAACTTCCTCTGCCTGGCAGATTCTCTTGCTAAACAGTCATGGATTTCAGTAGGAACATAGGCCCCTGAGAGCTGGCAGAGCCTTTAAACTCTCCAGGGGACCTTCCATTTGCTTGAATGATCTCAGCTGCCACATGGTTAAACTGCAGCTTGCTTTCTACATCAAGCACAAGACTAAGTGTGCAGCTGTGGTAGACTGCAAAGCTGGCAGCAGGCAATCTGCCCATCCCACCTAGTATATACATGTCATTCCTTCCATCAAAAGGCAAAGTCTATTTCCCCTAACCTTGAATCCAGACTGGCCCTATGACTTGTTCTAACCAATAGAATATGGCAAAAGTAACATTGTACAAATTCTGGAATCTAAGCTTTAGAGAGTTGTCAGTTTCCATTTTCACTCTTTTAGGATCCAGCAGCTGTGGAGGGGGGGAAATGAGGAACTATCTGGAAAAAGTAAAGTCTAGCCAGCTGCCAGCCATTCTAGCCACCTGAGCTGAAGCACCAGACAGGTAAGTAAAGGCATTTTGGACATTCTGGCCCTAGCTGAGATCCCAGCTGAATGCAGACATGAGTGACCTCAACCAACACAATGTAGAGCAGGAGAATCTCCCAGCTGATTTCAGCCAACCCAGAAAATTATAAGAAAATAAATGATTGTTATTTTAAATCATTTAATTTGGGGGTGTTTTTTAATGCAACAATAATGAACTTGTAGCGGAAAGACAGCGAGACCGTGACACCAAGACTATTATAGAAAGTGGTAACTTTATTATGCCAGCAGGCTCAACGGGATAACGCTTCCAGCTCGACCCACCAGAACGGGAGAAGAGGGGTCTTATATCCTTGTTTAGGTAAGGGAGGGGTGTCCAGTTGAGCGATTACACATTTTCTTTGGAATTGACAAGGTTGTACTCAGCAAAATCAGATTTTTCAAAGAACAAATTGTCTCCAGGAAATGCAGGGCGAATAGGGTTGTAAACTGTCAACTTCAAAAGAGGGGTTTTAGATAAGTCTGTGAATTAGTTACCTTTTTGCATCTCCATGAAAGCCATCAGTCCTTGGCTATTTGGTTTTTCTCAAACAAAACTGGTCTGGCGGGTTTTCAGAGCTTGTCGATTGATTTTCAAAAGGAATAATTTTAACTGCCACCAGCCCCCTCTCTGCCACAAACTGATATAGCACTTATGGAGAAGAAAGATACCACAAGATCCCTGATCATTATTGTTATTGAGAAGAACATGTACGATCCCTGGTTTTTCCTTGCACGAAACTTTCCACGCTGATCTGACTTCATTTGTTTCCTCCATAGCCTGCTTGCTCAAACTTTGACACATCGTTGATCTTACCTGTAGTTTTTCTTTATTTTTACCCACTCTTTCTTTTCTATTCCACCTCCCCAGTAGAGTTAACCCCTCCACTCCACTAGGCTTCTTCTGAACTGTGTGCTGACCTTAATTATTTCCTTGGTCATTATGTATTTTAGCTATTGATTCACCCATCTGTCTCCTCCATTTGTTCACACTGTTATTTTTAGTCCCACATTTTCAGTTTAAGGGCAGGCATAGAATCAGTTTCAATTCATGTTTCTTGGATGAATAAATGAATGCATCACACTTTTGCAGCTTTTCCTTTCCCTGGACTCCCTCTGCTTATCAGCATTTTACATTTAACTTTCTCTCTGAGGTCTTTTCTGGTCTCCTTGACCATGGGAAACTATATAGCTCATTTGATTCTAAAACCCATTTCAAAAATTAAACATTAGAATGAGGTTTAACATATCTATTATATAAACTCTCCATTGCCGGGCTCGGTGGCTCAGCCTGTAATCCCGCGCCTTTGGGAGGCTGAGGTGAGTGGATTGCCTGTGCCCGCAGGTTCGAGACCCGCCTGGGCAGCGAGACCTCATCTCTACAATAAATCAAAAAATCAGCCGGGTGTGGTAGCTCATGCCTGTAATTCCGGCTACTTGGAAAGCTGAGGCGGAAGGATCACCGGAGCCCAGCAGGTTGAGGCTGAGGTGGCTGGGAGCGGCCACTGCACTCCAGTCTGGGCGACAGAGTGAGACTCCAACTCAAAAAAAAAAAAAAAACTCTCCATTTAGCCTTTACAGGCACTGTGCAGCAGGGCTTAGCTCCTCTTCCCACACTGCAACCTCTGTTCATCCCATTGCTGGCAACCCTGTAATGGTGGAGGAGTTGCTAATCTGATTGGTAAGAGTCCACAGTTCATTTGACTCATTACTGTATCACAAGGTAGGACCTGAGTTGTGGTACCCAGAAGGCCCTTGCCTCCTGCCCTCTGCCTTAGTCCTGGCCCCTGAGGCAGATCTGCCATATTCTCCTTTTTTTTTCTCTTCATGTGCCTGAGATGAATAAGTAGAACAACTTGAAGGCTTGCACACCTTATACAGGTAGAGTCCAGTGAATGTGTGGCAGGATGCGGCAAATGGTCAAATATATTTCTTGTATGATTGAGTGAATAAACACAGAAACATGTGGCTCGTTCAGGATCAGCAGTTGGCCTCATGGCGATCACTAACCCAGGGCAGGAAAGGAGTTGATAGCAGTTAAAGGTATTTCCTTTTGAAAGGCAAGTTGCAACTTTAAAGACCCGCCCGGGCGCCAGGCAGGTTTTATTTGGGAAAGGCCAAATGCCCAAAGACTAGCCATTTAATGGATATGCAAAAAGAGTGGCTAATTCACAGACATATCCAAAAACCCCCCTTCTAAAGTTGACAGTTTACAAGCCTGCAGTTCCTGGAAACCATTTGTTCTTTGAAAAATCTGATTTTGCTGAGTACAACCTTGTAAGATTCCAAAGGAAATAAGTAAACACTCAACATGACCCCCCTCCCTTACCTAAACAAGGGTATAAGACCCCATGTCTCCTGTTCTGGGGCGCTCGAGTTGGACGCATTAAATTCTCGGGCCCGCTGTGCTAGCCAGCATAATAAAGTGCCACTTCCTTTAATAGTCTTGGTGTCACAATCTCTCTATTTTTCCTGCTATAAATGAATCCCAAGTTTTATATTTTATAGGGTAGAGTAAGGGTGGGGTATAAGGGAGTCTCCCTTATAGATCCAAGTCCCAGATATATGCTCTATCCAACTTACTGCAAAGCTATTGTGTAGACAGTTTTTAAGATGGTCCCCAATGATCACCACCTCTTAGTAGTTAAACTTTTGTAATCCCTTCTCATCGAGGCTGTGCTATCCTAATGGCTTGCTTCTAACCAATAGTATATAGCAATGAGGATGGGATGTTGTGTCCATAATTAGACTACATGAGACTGTGGCTTCCATTTTCTAACAGATGCTCTTCTTTGCTGGCTTTGATGAAGCTGTATTAAAGAGGTCCACATGACGAGCAACTGAGGACAGCCTCTGGTCATTGGCCAGTAAAGAATTGAGACTCTTTGTCTAATGGCTTACAAGAAACTGAATCCTGCTATCAATCACGTAAGCAAGCTTGAAAGCAGATCTTTCCCCAGTTGAGCCTTTAAATGAGAACCCAGCCTTGGTGTGTCCTCTGATTGCAGTCTGATGAAAGATCATGAAACAGAGGACCCAGTTGATCCATGCCAAAATTCCTGACCAGAAGAAACTTTAAGATAATAAATCTGTGCCTTTTTATGCCATTGAGTAATAAATAACTAATGCACATATATTTGGAGGCTTGGGGCTTCTTGCTTAGATATCAGTAAAGTACTACTTTGAATCCTATACTGTTATTGTGGGTATAACTTTATTGAGAATCTAATGGACATATGAGGTAATGGAAAAGGTAGAATTTGAACATCCATGGACTTTAATAATTTCAAAGCCGGGCTCGGTGGCTCAGCCTGTAATCCCGCGCCTTTGGGAGGCTGAGGTGAGTGGATTGCCTGAGCCCGCGGGTTCGAGACCCGCCTGGGCAGTGAGACCTCATCTTCAATAAATCAAAAAAATCAGCCGGGTGTGGTAGCGCATGCCTGTAATTCCGGCTACTCGGAAAGCTGAGGCGGAAGGATCACCGGAGCCCAGCAGGTTGAGGCTGAGGTGGCTGGGAGCGGCCACTGCACTCCAGTCTGGGCGACAGAGTGAGACTCCAACTCAAAAAACAAAAAAAAAATAATTTCAAAACCACATACAAATCTATGATATTGATATATAGAGTTATACTCAATAACAA